>NW_007113269.1:92091-107802 GCF_000164805.1 Carlito syrichta | reverse complement strand
CGGAGCCCAGCAGGTCGAGGCTGCGGTGGCTGGGAGCAGCCACTGTACTCCAGTCTGGGTGACAGAATGAGACTCCAACTCAAAAAAAACCAAAAAAAAACAAAAACAAACAAGAAAAACATGTGCCAAAAATCAGTAATGTGAAGGGTAATGAAACTACCTTGGAAGGGCCTTGACTGCCACAGGAGATAGTTACAATTCTACTCAGAGGACAGGGGAGCCACTGCAGGTTCTGGAAGAGGCCAGTGTCACAAGAGGAGTTGAGCTGAGTGCAAGATGGACCAAAGTGGGAGTGACCCCTGGGATTATGTCCACAGTCCAGCAACCCAGGATGATAAAATCAACTCAGTGCACAAATTTCTTTCTGCTTATCAGTGAAGGTCACGCAAAGAAACAAGCTGGAGTGGTCAAAAGATGTTTCAAGGGAGGCAACCAGGAGGCCTTGGGAGAAAGGGCAGAAGAACGCCAAGTCGCCTGTGGACACCAAGAGCACAAGAGAGCACCAGAGCGTGCTGGAGCCAGGCTGCTCCCCACTCCACAGCTGACCAGGGAGAACAGTGCAGCGGGACCAGTGACAAAAGTGCTCTGGGTTCTGCTGAAGGACACTGGTTGCTCTGGGTCTCAGTGTCACGAGGGCACTGACCAGCCCACCTTCAAGGGCTTCCCTGCATGATTGCCGGAAGCAGTTGGAGGTTTCTGAGGTCCCCCCATAAGAGTCCCGCAGCCACCGTGGTTCTAGGCTGGGCACAGGGGTGAGGGGCCACAGGAGATATCTCCTGTCCCTGAAGAAGCAGGCAGGTTTGTAGGGGGAGCAGGAAAACAGGTGGGGATCCTACCACCTGAAAGACACCCAAGGTGCCCCCATCCACAGGTCTGCCCAGCCCCGCCTCCCCAATCCCCACTTGGATGGTCGAATCTGAACAGGCTGCAGCAGTAGGGAGCCAGGCCATTTTTCGTGCCATGTGCACCCCCTCCCATGAGACAGACCTCAGCAGTCAGACAGGAAGCCCTTTGTCCAGCCAGGATCCCTTTTCTCACGAGAACTTCCCCTTGCTGGAGGAGGGCTGGGCCTTTCTCAGGTTGTGGTGTAAAGCTGGGGTGGGAGCCACCCATGACTTGGGCTGCGCCCATGACCCCCACTGCCATCTCCTTAGGAGGGGCCCAGTCTAAGCCCCACTGGGAGACCAGCAAGGGACAGACTGGTCTGGCCTTACTCCCTCCACCTTGAGATGGAGGAGAGGGGAAATGCCAGGCAGGCCTCAGAGCCAGCAAGGAAGAGGCGCTTCCTTTATAGCACCCTGCCCTCAAAGCCATGCTCCTGACACCTGGAGGCAGCCCCAAAGTCCTTAGTCATTCAGCAAGTAGCAATGCTGCTCTCCAGGGTGATACCTTGACCTGAAGGCACACTGCCAGCTGGACCCGACTTGCCCCCAAGGTTCCAAAGTCCCCAGGCCCCGCTCTAGGAAGCATCCCCAACATCCCCGGAGAGAACCATCCAGCTCCACCAAGAATCAGAAGCTAGGGTTGCACACTGCTCCAGCAGTCACCCACTGTGTAGTCTCAGGAGAGCTTCTGATTCCTCAATTTCCCCACTTGTAACACAGGGATACAAAAGGTACCTCCCTCAAAGGGCTGCTGTACAGGTTAATCATAACCATGCAGTAAGGTCCCTGGCACGGGTCTGCCACAAGCTGCATGCTCAGTAAACAGCAGCCTTTATCATCCCTTCTCTGGGTTCCACACACCCTTTCCACCCCTCTGTAAACTGCTACGGTCTCTGCAACGGCCTCCTCACAGGCCAGGCCTCCCCCACTTCCCCTTGTACTCCCACCCACCCACCTGAGTTGTGGGGCAGGTTTGTTCTGCTCACCTCGTGTCCCCACTGCTTGTGAGGAATCTGGCAGGTAGAAGATGCTAAGTAGGAAATGACGTGACTCACAAAACACCACGCACATTTCTAGACATTTTCAGCTGCAGTGGGCACTGGCTCTGATATGAGACGTGTCCATAAGAGACAACAGACATGAGAACCCCTCTCGGGGCACATTTCACTCTCTCTAAATCAGTAGCCACCTGTGAAAATGCCAACACTGCCCACCTAACAGGACACAGCCTGGTCCTAGGGGTGAGGCTTGCATCTGGCTGTAGCCCAGGATAGCCTTGGCCAACTCCCTAGCCTTCCCCAGCCTCACTCCTTGGCAGCCAGGGCCCAGCCCGCAGGTCGGAGATGACTGAGGAACCACATGAAAGGTGCCTGTGTCAGCCTGTACATGCCAACCATGTAAACACAGACATTTGCCTTACACAGTAAATGGAACTCTTCTCTCTCGTTTCTGGAATGGGCAAAGGCTTTGGCAAAGAAAATAAAAAGGTTTCAGAGGCTTCTAGAAATCTGGGGGGACAGGATGAACACTCGAGGTCTCCCCTCACTCCAGCTCAGGAACAAGCTGGCCCCTTTCCCACTTCCCTTCTGGGCAGTATGTTTGGGGCTGCTCCAGGTTGACCGTGGCCTCCACAAGGCCTGCTCCCCTCCTCATTCCCCCAGCTCAGGGCCCCAGGGGGGCAAGCTGCCACTGGGGGTGGATGCCCCCACCTACTGTTGGGACTGCTGGGAGAGGGCCAGCAGGAGGACTTAATCTCATTCTATCTGCTGCTCCAGGTCCACAAGGACCATTCGAGTGTCCAAAGTGGCCCCCATGCAGTGACCTCCAGAGCAGAGCCCACAGTCGTCCCCCATTACTCCCGATGATGGGTAACAGCACAGCAAGGGCACCAGGCTCTGTGTGCATTGATAAGTGTTGCTTTGTTTCTCTTGAGAGTGACAGGTGAAGGGTTAAAATGTTTATTGAGGGTTGAGGATGCTTGTTTTTCCTCCTCAGCAACGGCTCTTTCCGGATCTCCTCTCCTTACCTACTATCTACCCAGGCCAAACACTTGTTCACTCTCCCCCCCCAACCCCCCACCCCCAGGAGGAGGCTGCTAGTCCTCTGCGAAGGGCCACTTGAGGGCCACTGATGGGCAGGCGATCATTAACTCAGGATCTGATACAGGCTGGACTCCTAGGGACAAAGGTCAAAGCTGTGGTTTCATTTCCAATTCGACCAGTTGATGGTAACTCCCAGTGCCAAGTCCAGGGCCAGGCTCACGCAGCAGGGCTTCAGTCCAAGACAAGTCTAATGGTCTCTGTTGCTCAGAGGCAGAAGTGAGGAAGAACACTAGTTTCCCCAGGCTCAGCTGGTACCCAGGCATGGCATCCTGTAGGCTTCCCCTCCACCACCAAAGACTGCTGAAGAATCTAGTGCAGCCTGAAGCCACAGGCTCCTAAGCACTGGGGTCTGGATGCACCTGGTGGCTGTCCTCCCCATTATGGGGGAGCCTCATTATGAGGCACCTCTGGAAAGTTGGCCCAGATCCCCCAAACAGGACATGGGTGGAGGCACGTGTGGACATAAGCTGCCGCTGTTTCCCAAGTGAAGGGGCCTGTTGTGTTCATGTCTTGAGTGGGGCCACATTTCTCCAGAGACGTGGAGGGAAAGGCGAAAGATGGTTCCTTCTCAGCTTCTGTGCAGGCAATGGAGCCCTCGTGGAGCAGACACCAGAGCTGCCACCAGGAGGGGTTGTGCGGGCATCTTTGGCTGGGGACACCAGTCCTTCAGAATGTGCAAGGAAGGCTGTCTCTAAGTACAGAATGGGGCATGGTCAGGGCTAGGCAAGACCTTTCTGCCAGGTGCCCAGAAAACATGAGGCCACAGGGCAGCCCTGCCAAAGCCCCAAATAAACACCTACCTAGGCATGCATGGTCTGTCCCTGGGAGGCTTCCATCTCTTAGGAATACAGATAAGAGCCCAAACAGATGAAAATATCAGCAATATCGACTCTTTCATCTTCCATATAGCCACTTACTCTTCAAACAAGTTTCCACTAAGCACAAGGTCAGTGTGTGCTGCCCCACCAGGCTCAGCAGGTCGTGTGTCCATGGAGGCCGAGACAATGCAAAGAATGAAGGACATGCTGGGGAATCTAGTCAGGATGCCCTAACCCAGAGGCAATGCCTGCAACCAGAACCCTGCAGATCTTGGACAACACCTGCAGCTGAAGGCCGGGGTCTGGGCAGTTCCAAAGAAAGAACTAGCCTGGGCCAGGCATGCCCTCCTACACAACCATGGGAGTCTGTGTCAGGCCTGGTCCACCATGAGATGAGACGGGGGCCTACCCCTCTGGACCAGCCTCCTCCCCGTCCTGTGAGGCTAGAGTCTCTGCATTACACACCCTATCTTAAGCCACCTCCTCTTATGCGGCCATCACAGGAAAGGCCGTCTGTCGTGCCTGATTGGTTTCCTCTGTACCTCTTTCTCTAGATGATTCTGGAAAGGGAAGGGCCAAAATCCCCTGGGTGTATTTTTGCACTTCACTCTTTTCAATTTGGGGTCTTTCTAAATAAAGGTCTAAGCTAAGCTCAGCAGCTTATGCCTGTTCTCCCAGCACTTTGGGAGGCTGAGGCAGAAGGCTCACTTAGAGCCAGAAGTTTGAGATCAGCCTGAGCAACACAGAAAGACCCTATTCTCTACAAAAAATTAAAAATAAAAAAAATTAGCCTGGCTTGGTAGCATCCAACTGTAGTCCCAGCTACTCAGGAGAATGAGGTGGAAGGCTCACTTGAGCCCAAGAGGTCGAGGCTGCAGTGAGTTATGATCATGCCACTGCACTCTAGCCTGGGTGACAGAGTAAGTCCCTGTCTTTAAAAAATTTTAACTTAACTTAATTTAAAAATAAAGGTCAGGATCAGATGACACCGTGGAGGTGAATCCAGGGCTGCTCGGCACACAGTGCTCCTGGCAGACCCCTCTGCTCTTTCCACATATGAGCCTTTCTCAGGATCTTTAAGACCAAGAATCTATGCAGACCCACAGCTGGCCTGGAGTAGAGAGGTGCTGACTTGGAAGTAGAGGGCTCCCCTGTGGTTCGTGCACCTCGGGCTTCAGCACACTGTCTGCCTCCTTCAGTACTAAGTGGAGCAGTCCTGAAAGGCAGGCTCAGGAAGCCAGGCCTGGACAGTCAGGGCAGAGGGAGGGTCTCTACCATGCCTTGATTCATCAGGCTGAGGGTCCGGCTTGTCACCTGCCCTGGCCTCACATGCTCTCTGGACCCCTGGCTCTGCCAAGCCTGCTTAGACTGACCACTGAGAGGTTCTGGTGTCTCTCCTGTTCTGTGTGCCAGGAGGTAACTATGCCCTTCGGTCTCCTGTCCTCCAGACACCTCTCACCCAGAAGGGAGCAAGAGGTATTCATAAGTGTTGACTCTCGGCGTTTCCCAACAGAAATTACCTCAGGAAGTTAATGTATACCTGCCAAGTGCCTACCACGAGCTAATGCTAGAAATTCAGGAGCACGTGACACACATGGTCCGTTCCCCGAGAAGCCTCCATCTCTTGGGAATGCAGGTAAGAGCCCAACCAGATGGAAATAACAGTAATATCACTCTTTCATCTCCCAGAGTCTACTATGGGCCATGCATGAGCCATGCATTCGCTCATTCTTTGAACAGTTCTCACCAAGCACAGGCACCGTGGCAGGTGATGCAGGCAGGCAGGTGGGAGGATGAAGATGCCGGCCCTATGCTCTAAGAGCCCACTGGCTAACAAGCAGCCCCAGGAGACACAGACTAGAAATCAAGATGGGCTATTCAGAGGAAGTACCTACCCATAGGCACGAGACCAGAGGGAGGAGAAATGGCACTGGGGCTCCAGCTTTAAGGGAAGGGGGACCGCAAGCCAGGAGGGAGGACTGTGGTGGGGACAAGGGAGCAGAGACCTCGCTGGGGGATGAGGGCACAAAGACTGACAGAGGGCAGGAAGGGGTAGGTACACAGGAAGTAAGCCGAGCCATCTGGAGTATAGGAGGCAGCTGAAGATGTAGGAAGTCAGGTTGGCGCCAGAGCAGCCGGCCCTGCATGCAGGGCTAAGGAATGTGGCGGCTACTCTCCCATAGGAGACTTGCAGGACCCTGCCAGGCCTACAAAACCATGCTCCCCACAGTAAACAGCAGCCTGCTCGATGCACTGATCCTGCCAAGAAAACCTGTGTGAGCCCACTGGCCTCCTCAGGAAAGGGAGGAACAGGGACGGCTCTGTGGGTTTCCAGTGCACATTCATCCTGCTTCTGAGTTGGCCCAGGTGAGGGAGGACAGGAAAGACAAGCAGGCCGGAGAGTGGGAGCGGGCACAAAGTTGCCTTGTTCAGCATCTTCCTTGACTCCAGGAAGATGGTCCCTCCCTGGAGGACAGGATCCCAATGGCAGCTGCTCCCAGGTCCCAGCACTAACAGCTGGGCCACAGGTCCTGCACGCACAAGCTGAATGCCAGAAGTCAACATGTCCCAATATACACATATGCTTGCGCCCTCTGGGCCAGATGGTGCCCTCTTCCTGCCTGCTACGGAGGGTCATACCCAGGAAACACCTACACACATGTACAAGGCTATATCTGCAAATTCATGGAAAGACAGAGTAGTATGAAACCCAATGTGATTAAATTCTCTTGCCTTTGCCAGTAAAGTACTAAGATGCTAATCACTTGGGAGACCCTAAGAGGGTCAGAAGGAGGATGGAGGAGGACAGAGGGGGCAGACCATGATGATAGGGAAGTCATGGAGGGCCTGGGTCCTGTTCCTCCTGCCTGATGCACGGAGGAGTCTGGCTCCACCAAACCCACCAAAAGCAGGCAAGGGGCTCTGTGTATTAGAGAGAGGGTGGAAGTCCACAGAAATGTGTGTACACAGAGGAGCAGGACTCATGATTACATAATTAGGCACATAAAAGCACTTGTACTGCTGCGACGAAAAGCCCCGACTCAAAGGCATTCCACCAAAGTTGAAAGGGGAAAAATAGAAAAGCAGGCATCTAATTGAAATCCTCCACAAAGCCAGACATCCCAGCTGGTGCCACAGCTGAATTCTCTTAATTAACATGTTGCAGCAGCAAGAAGGAAGACACTGCACACTCATCAGCTCCACACGGCAGCCCGCCAGGCAGGGGATGCCGCAACACTGCTGTAGCTGGAGATTTTTCTCTTGTCTATTATAACAGTACCCCGGTGTGGCATGTTGGTCCTTTTTTCTGGAAAACTTAGTTGTTTAAAGCACACACAACAACTCCACCCACAGTCAGGAGCAGAGATGGCAGAATGAGGAAGTCCACAGTCCAGGAGCTAGCTTACTTTGTGGAGGTAGTTTTTCTCGACTCCCTAAACTTGGGGTTTTCCCATAGAGAAGACTAGCAATGTCTGAGCAGGCGAGTCTTTTAAATAAAAGCCCATCAGATAGTTTAAAATCATAGGTTACATGTATCTAAGCGGAATAAAGATTGCAAAAGCTAGTGTGTAAGTGAGTGCCATACAGGAGAAGGCCCTAATATACACACAGACCCAGTTGGTGTGTGACAGCCTCAGCTCTCAGAGGGAACTCTGTGCTGCCCGACTTCAGATCCTGCTGCAGGCAGCCCCTACTTCCCGGCCCCTCAGAATCCAGTGATAGGTTGACATGTCATAAGAAGACTGTCTTCTCAAAAAACCAAACAAGTTCATAAAATGCCTCTTTACAACTGGCCTTTTAGACACAGTGCAAGAGAACCTGGACATTCTAGACATGACCTTTCAGCCACATGTGATGTTCCCCGTCACAGATGAGAAGGGCTGCTGACTCGTGTCAGCGAGCGCTCCAGACACTAGTGACTCCCACTGCCGACAGGTGCACTGATGCTACAATCCTTCAGTTCTATGGGCTTTGGAGGACTGGTCCTGAAATGACCACCAGCAATGTCACATCTCCACTTTCAGCCCATGCTCACAAAACCAAGGTCCACCGACCCCGCAAGTGCCCTGGCCATGCATCCACAGACTGCTGGGTGGTGGGGCTCGGCCAGTGAGAGGCACCCTCTCAGCTGCTGCCTGGAAGTCCATGTTCGCCACACAAAGGTGAGCAGTGTGTCGACTTACATGTATCAGAGGATGGCTGTTCCTAAGACAAATGCTTAAAAGCAGGAGCTACAGGATGACTGATTCAGAATCTGGACTGCTGCTTCCTTCCTCAGCCCTCCCCACATCCCTCAATCGTTTTGTCTCAGAATAGTGGAGAATTACGGTGAAAATTTCCACTGTGACTTCTACAAAGGTGGCAGAGCCACTAGAAGCCAACCCTGTTTTAGGGGAGACGCTGCTTATCAGTCATGACAGGGTCATCACTCAGAAGGGTGCTAGTAACTCATCTATCAGTAGCTTCAGAGTATGGGGTCTGACGACTTTCAAGAAAGGGGAAGAGGCCAGGCACGTCATGACGGCTCAAGTCTGTAATCATAGCACTTTGGGAAGCTGAGGCAGGAGGACTGCTTGCACCGAGGAGTTCAAAAACAGCCTAGGTAACACAGTGAGACCTCGTCTCTACAAAAAAAAAATCAAAAAATTAGCTAGGCATGGTGGCATGCATCAGTAGTTCCAGGTACTCAGGAAGCTGAGGCAGGATGACTTCCTGAGCCTGACAGGTTGAGGCTATGGTGAGCCATGATCATGATACTACACTCCAGCCTGGGTGACAGAGTGAGATTTTGACACCAAAAAGAAACCAAAACAAAACAAACAAAAAGTAGTCTTCCAAATATACTTCCTAGTCAGGTGCAGTATGGCTCATGCCTGTAATCTCAGGACTCTGAGAGGTCAAGGCAGGAGAGGAAATCACTAAAGGCCAGGAGTCCCAGACCAGCCTGGTCGACACAGGGAGACCATTCTCTACCAAAAAACAAAAAAATGTTTTTTAGTGAGCCAGGTGTGGTAGCATATGCCTGTAGTCCCAGTTACTTGGGAGGTTGAGGTAGAAGGATTGCCTGAGCCCATGATGTCGAGGTTGCAGTAAACAGTTATCGTGCCATTGTACTTCAGCCTGGGTGACAGATGAGACCCCACTCAAAACAAACAAACAAACAAACAAACAAAAAGAAAAGAAAGAGGAAGGAAGAAAGCACTGTTATTTGAGGACAGTGACAAGAGGCGGAAGTTGAAGATATGGGCTCCTTCTGCCCCAAAGCCCTTGGCAGAGGGAGCCACACCAAGCTGTGGAGGAGCCTGGGCCTGGCCGGTCCCTAAAGAGGAAGAACTCACTCCCCAGGGCCAGGGACCCGACATTTCCATTCGCCACATGTGGGTCTGAGCTGGGGCACTGGGGCGGCCGGCTGGAGCAGCAGGCCTGGTCCAGGCCCAGCAGCTAAAATAGAAACCATTCTCCACTCCTTGGCCGTTAAGAAAACTGGGCAGCACCTCCCTAATTTCCTCTCTCCGCTTCTCCTGGAAATCGACAGATCTCAGAGTAAGCAGAACATGTTCACACTTGTTGGTCCTACTGAGGGAATCTCAAAATGTCTTCTCAGTTCCACTGTTCATAAAGAGCGACTGCTAGACACACGCTCTATTCAGAATACTTCTTGACTGGTCCTCTTTTATTTTACTTATAATCAAATTCCTTATTTAAAACCCTTAAGGGGGCAACCCTTTCAGGTCTCTCCCACTGTGGGAGATTTTTGTCCTCTCAATAAATCCTGCTTTAAAAAAAACAAAACAAAAAAAAACCTTTAAGGTGGGTACAGGGCACAGAGGAAGGTAATGACCCTGTTTTGGAAAGGGTTCGAGAAGACAGCACGCTTCTCCTGCTGACTGGGTGTGGGGTAGCTGGTGTCACCTGGACCTGGTGGTGATCCCTGCCAATTTCATTCTGACATGGCCAGCAGAGGCCTGAAACTCAGTGCATGTCATACTTGGTCCCACTGGGCCCATAAGGGATGTGACCTCCAATTGGCACAGGGCCTGCCCAAGCCCACTCAGGGTGGCATCCAGGAGCTGATCCTACTCAGTCAGCAATAACGTCCCCACCACTGTGCCCTGACACTGTGGGACCATGCTCTTCAAAGATAGAAGCCACTGCCTCCTCCTACCAGCCCCTTCCTCCCTCGTAGCACCTAACAACAAGATGTCCTCCCGGAAACTGCAGATGACAGGGCAGCCCACCTGGAGGCAGACTCTAATTACCTGGCTGGCTGATCTCCCCCAACACACTTTACTCATGATGCTTTCTTTCAGAACCTTCCCAAAGCTGCCAATTTCTTTCTCCAAGTTCAACTGTTTTTGCTAGGTATGCAAGTGTCTCCACATGCCAGCCAGTTCTATCTGTCCAGCGTCAAGTCCCACAAGGCAGCCCACTGGCTGGCCCACCCCCGACCGTGGCCTTAGTTCAACCTTCCAGCTCTTCCCAGTTTCCTGTCCCTCACCCTCAGTATCTTCTACTTTCTTCTCCCACTCAAACCCAGCCAGAACCACAGGACTGATCTTAGAGCTCCCTTCCATGGGAACGTCTTTCTTCTCTGAAACAGGCATCTATGTCTATACCATCCAGCCATTATACACCATTCCACCCGCCATTTCTGTGTGTTGGCCCTGCATCCTGAGGGCACTGGGGAGAGCTACTCCAAAGGGCAGAGCATCCATCTTTACCATCCTGGCTCATAAGACACTGGACAAGGCCCTGCTGTAGCCTGTGTCTCTCTCGACTCCTACAAACTATATGCTTAAAAAGACCCTGCTCCTGCCTCCCAAGAAGGGTCTCTCTCTTCTACCACTCCTGCTCCCAGCACACTCCAAGGATTCTGCCTGCAGACAGCCTCCATGCCAGTTCATATCAAAGCATGGACAAGAGTTTCACAACACCCCACCCCCAATGCGCTTCAAGGGCACCCTGTTTAAACAAGAGGTGCGGTATATTTTTGGGAAATGATGATGCAACTTCCCATAAGAGGAGAGAAAAAAATTCCCCAAGTGAAAAAAAGGCTTCTTGGAAAACAAACAGGATAGCTTCCTTGCCAGGGCCGAGCAAGAAAGGACCTGACACCCAGGCTCTGCATCCTCGGCAGGGCCTGTCGTATGGCCAGGAAGGACAGAGCTGCAGGGGCAGGAGGGATGGCTGCAGGGAGAGGGGCAGCTCCTCACCACAGAGCCCATGTTCACTTGACACTGCCCAAGGTGTCACCCCCCCCACACACTTTCTCTTTCTCTTATGGACCTTAAGCAACAAACATGACCCTAAAAAACTAGGACAAATGCAATCATGTTGCAGAGACAGCAGAGCACTTGCTATTTAAAAACAATTGCACAGCAGCTCCTTTGGTGGGTGGGCAAATCCTTCTGCAATAATCACACACACACATTTGGTTAGATGTAAGAGCTGTTTCCTCATGTATTCCAGTGTACCTGAGTCCCAGCGGAGGGGCCTGGGCAAGCAAGAGGAAAAGGAGAAACCTTGTGTCACTGCCTGGCAGGCAAGACCATCTCATACCCCTCACTCTTCCCTTCTGAGACCACTGCTGGCCAAGCGGCATGGTCACACAGTAGCACTCCCCAAGTAAGAGGAAAGCCTCGCCCGGAGTCCCACGAGACTGCGTGTTTCAAGAACACCTGGCACAGCACACCACATGGCACCTGTGGGCGCTCAGACCCCACTCCCCAGCACAAGCCCTTCTCAGGAACCTGCAAACTCACATCCCCCAGCCTGTCTGCACGGACTGGATAGCACGAGCCGTGGACTCAGCTTAGATGTCCCCGATCACAACAGGTGAGCCAAGGAGACTTCTCCTCTAGAGTGACTGTTCTTGAGTACTACAAACAGGCCACCTGCAAGTTCCCCTCTCACTGCAGTCCACTCCCCCTTTCCATGAGCCCCACTGCCTGTTTCCCACCATGCAAGCCACGAGGACCTGCCCTCTTTCAGGAGGAAGGAGCTCCTCTCTTCATTTCCTTCTGGACTCCTGCTGCACAGCTCTTTCAGAAAGTCAAAACTGATATGCCAGCTGTGAATGTCTGGCAGACCTCAAGGACTTGAGAAGTGTTACTTTGTGGCTGCTCAAGGGGAGGCAGGAGGCTGGGTGTGGCTGAAGGGGAGCCCAGCCATCCAAATTCCTTCCCCAACAGGGCATTTTCACAGGAGCACATGCAGCCAGCTGTGCTGTGCATCTGCCACTTTTTACTCATGCCAGATGTCCACTTCCTATTTCTCAAAATGAGGAATAAGTGAAGTGGGGGGAGGGACTAGGTGTTTCCATGCACCTAGTACAGGGTGTTCTTTCCCCACAGGCAGGATGTGCTGGAAGACCAGTGATGAGGCTGTCACAAAAGCTCTCAGCCACATGCAAGCAGCCTCTTCTGCAGCTGCTGCAGGGCCAGGCTGCAAACTCTACAGCAGAGATGGGGGCGGGGGGGAACTTGGGGAAGGAGGCATTATCAACCTTCCCTGACAAAGCCGCAAGTGGAAAGAGGAACAGACTTGCATGGAGTCTTTGTTTCGGCTGGAAAGGCTGAGTCAGGGGGAGATGAAAGGAACCAAACTCTCAGAATCATACATGCTGAGCTGTGTGGGATCAGAGAGACAGAAGGAACCTCCCCTGCCCCACAAAAGACAGGTGGGAACAAAGTTTTGAGTGGAAAAAGCAGCACCCTAGGGGCTTGGGGCACACGCCTGGTGCACTTGGGGAGATGCGCTGGCCAGCCAGGCTCCAGGCCCAGGTGGGGGCTCTGCTGCCAGGGTGTGGCCTTCCCGTAAGCCCACAGGAGCCCTGAGCTTGCTTTCTTCTGTTTTAAGCAGAGGAGGAGCCTTGTGCCAATACAAGGGTCTGTGAGTTTCTCTGGCAGTGGGATGGAAAGCTGACTTGTGGGGAGGGGTGGAGACAATGGAGTGGGAAGCCAGCAAGAGCCTGTGAGATGATACGGCTGTGGACCTTGGACGTCAGCAGCATTGCTTTGTCCCTGTACGGGCCACTGTCCACACATGTGGCTGCAGTTAACCAGTTGGCTGCCCACCTACCCAGCCCAGCCAGGAATGAAAGCATTGAAGTCTCCACAGAAACTCAAATATCCAGTGGCAACTGGGGGGTGGGAGGGTCTCGAGAGGAAATTTGCTTCCAGAATCCCTATCACAGTGGGTTCCAGGCCTCTGGATAACAGGTTGCAAAACAGTGAACCCAAGAATCCAAACTGAGAGTGTGGACTGCCCAAGGAGAGGCTGCTCTACCTGGCAAAGCACTGGAGACTTGAACAGGAGGTGTCTGGAGATGGTGGCCAAGTCCCTAACCCACCCCACCCCCAAAACCCTGTTCTAAGGACAGGTTGAGAAAACGTTCCATGCAGACTGGATGAGTGTTTTGGGGAAGGTGTAAAACCAGCAACTATTCCTAGTGACCAAAGAGCCCAGAAAACGGCTGACACTGCCCAAACACATTCCAAAATTTCCAGAAGAAAATATAAAAGCCCATCCTTATGAAATCTGGACAGGAAAGAATTTCTTAAACAAGACACATTCCAGAAAGGGAACATGATCAACACGACGATCACGAGGCAGCGATGGTTCTCAAACTCCTGCTCTCGAGTCCCCTCACGCCATTAAGGTCACCAAGGACCCCAGACAGTTTCTGTCTGCACTTCACATCTAGCAATACGACTACATTTGAAAATAAACCAAACATTTTAAAGATTGATAAATTCATTTTTAAAGTGACCACCATAAACCCACTAATGTTATTATCGGTGACCACCAAGAACATACAACAGATCACCTCTGCTAACTCAACCTCATGCTTGTGCAAAACACACTCATGCAGACGGCAGCTTTCTATTGACACAAAAATAGCTCCAACCCCATCAGTCCCCAAAAAGGATATCAAGGCTCTTGAGAACCACTGCCATGAGGAAAGCTCAAATCACCTACAAACTGGGAGAAGACAAGGCAACACAAAATCAAAGTCTCATGGAGATTCCACTGCACACCCATCCGACTGGTAAAGATGAGCGGCCAACACCACCAGCGCTGAGCCATGCCTGCAGCTAAGAAGTGGTGCATGCGTCAGAGCGGTATCAACCACTGCGGAGGGCAAACGACCACATGCAGCAAGCTGGACTTGGACATTTCTAACAACCCAGCAATCCACGACTGGGTGTACCCACCAGGGACACTCTGGACGCCTGTGCAAGAATTCCCCATGTGGTGCCACTCGGAATCCTGAACACCTGGAGTTGCCCACAGACCCATCAGGGAGAAAATGGTCACATGCAGTCTAGTAGTCATACAACGCTATTATAATTGTATATAGTTATAATTAATTGTAATGTATAATTGTAACATTACACCATTATAAGGTACAACTGTAAATATAATTATAATTGCAATATATTACAACTAAGTGAACACAATAGAATGCTATACTACTGTAGGTAAAACAAACATGAACATGGCAAAGTATCAAAAACAACGTTAAGTGAAAAAAGGATACTACTACAAGTTGGGCACAGTGGCTCATGCCTGTCCTCCTAGCACTTTGGGAGGCCGAAGCAGGAGGATTGCTTGACTCCAGGAGTTCAAGACCAGTCTGGGAAACACAGCAAGATCTCGTCTTTGCAAAAAACTAAAAAATTAGCTGGGCATGGTGGCACGCGCCTGTAGCTCCAGCTATTCAGGAGGCTGAGGTGAGAGGATTGCCTGAGTCCAGGAGGTAAGGCTGTGGTGTCCTCCAGCCTTGGCGACAGATTGGGACCCTAACTCAAAAAAAAAAGATGCTGTTGAAGGTTGTAAAACACATAAAATGATATCCTACACTGCTGAGGAATGCATGTGTAAGCACGTAAAAACAGGAGCGTGCTGGAAGGCTGCATGTACCTCAGCCTAGGACACTGGTTATCGCTGGAGGAAATGACCTGAAGCAAATATGACAGAATATGAAATCTGGTGCCAAGTCTCTGGGTAATGATTACATTTTCTCCGCATTTTAAAAAAATGTTTGACAATTTTCACTGAAAAACTAAAAATGGGCTAACAGATTTAAAGTGGCTGGATTTAAGTGTTCATTCTTTTCACCTACAGTGTTTTTACCAGGCCCCCAAACTAAGGCATACTCTTTCTTCACAAGGTACCTGGTATCTTAGTGACAAACATCTAGGTTCCGTCTGGTCCCAAAATGCAAATAGGAATCCTGAGAGACGGCTGAATTCTGGCAGACCTGTCTCCACCCACCCACTGACTGACCCTGACCCTGCCCCGGTCCCATACCAGTCACCTACCAAACAGGTTCTGTAAAGGCACTTTTCTTAAAGAGTTAGTATAACAGGAGCAACTCTGAGCAGGCCCAGAATCTAATGTCAAAGAGACTAAGCCTGTGGCCCCCTGCCAGTCTCCGAGGCCAGTGTAATTACCAGTCACCAGGACTCACATCACTACTACCTCTCCTCTGATCCCTCCTTGGTTCTGTCCTGAGCACTCAGTTCTCAAGGGTGAGCCCTCCACCACGTCAAAGCCCAGGACTACAGTGCTTCTCAATGCGTGGGCCACCCCACCACCTGCCACAGAACCAGGGAGCAGCTGGTTGAACAAACAGCTTCTGTCTCTGAAAAGAACCAGTGAAATCTGCACCCTTTCTGCAATCTCTTCAGGAGGGACTCGGGGAGTATCTTGCATTATTTAAAAACATACAAAGAAGCCGGGCTCAGTGGCTCAGCCTGTAATCCCTCGCTTTGGGAGGCTGCGGTGAGTGGATTGCCTAAGCTCACGGGTTCAAGACCCACCTGGGCAACTTGGCAAGATCTCATCTCTACAATAAATAAAAAATTAGCCGGGCATGGTAGCGTGTGCCTGTAGTTCCAG
>NW_007113269.1:39490-92002 GCF_000164805.1 Carlito syrichta | reverse complement strand
CAACTCAAAAAAAAAAAAAAAAAATACAAAGAGCAGACTGCTAGGCTGCACCTCAGATCTACTGAATGCTTCTCTGTGGGCACAGGGTGTGGAAACTTGATCTTAAAAGCACAGTAATGTTGGAGGAGCATCACCCCAGAGGACACTCTACATCTGATGAAGGAACCACATCCACCATCTCCTCCATATCTACATCTCTACATCTGATGAAGGAACTACATCTACCATCTCCTCCATATCCCAGAGTGAATCAAACAAGACCACACTCTCTTCCCAGGTCTCCCATGGCGTGAGTCCTACCTGCCCACCAGGCCGAGTGTAAGCGTCAGCCCTTTTAGAAGCCTCCTAGCAGGTGTCAGGGTTACTTCTCTTCTTCTTAACAGCATTCAGTCCCTGACTCACTCAGGGGAGCTGAGATATTCTGTTATCTTTTCCCCCAGTCATACTGCGAGGTCTTGACTTCCTGGTAGAGAACCCAGCACACTGAATGGTTTCTAACACTTACACGGTTGAGTCATTCTAAAGACAAAGGCACAGGAAGTCAGTGGTAAAAACAACAAAACCATCAAACAAACAAATCAAGGTATTATAAAAAGTGGTTCTGTTGTAATTCCAAGGTGGATCACTTGAGCCAGGAGGAGGCTAGGAGGTTGAGACCAGTCTGGGCAAAATAGCAAGAACCTCATCTCTACAAGAAATAACAATCAGGAAGTATTGTATTTGCACTAGGGGGACCTGGGCTGAACCCCAGCTCCATCCTTTACTGGCTATGTAGGTTCCCCGTGAGGCCAACAGTGTGGTATGCTACATAAAGTGCTTCACATCGTGCCACACTGGTCACTGTCACAGCAACTGTCCCTGTTATTTCTCTGATGTGAAATGTGATTCATGTAACGTATTACTCTTTAGAGCCAAGAAAGGGACAAACAGAAGCTGAAGCTGCAACTGTGAATGCATTCTGAAAGGGAAGGCCGCAGAGACTCCACTCCCAAGGTCCATGTGCAGCCATCACCCTGCCAGAAGCCCCCTCCTAGGCCTCTGCACGTCCACGGGGCAGGGACTGCGGAAGTGGGCAGGGACTGTGGAAGCACGCAGCTGCTGCTGGAACAGCACCAGGTGCCCCAGTGGTCTGCAAGGGCCGAGCTGTGGCAATGGGTGACAGAGGGCTTGCACCCCAGAGCCAAGCTGGTTTCACAGGCCAAGTGGGCACTTCAGAAGCCCCAAGGGGCATGGACCTGGGCACAGGGCAGTCTCCGCTTCTGGACACACTGGGATGCCTGTCATTAAAACATCTTCACACTGCTCCTCCAGTCCATGGAGAGGCAGACCCAGGCCCAGCAGTCTCAGGTTTTCTGAGGGACAGAAAGAGCCAGGCTCCTGTTATGCCAACAGGAAGGTGTTCCAAAGGAGGAAACCATGGGGGTCCTAAGAGGCTGGTGATTTCACTGAAGATGAATGAAGGCAACCTAAAGCTGCCCCTAGTCAGTGCTCATGCTGTCCAAGCAGGCTCTAGGGCCTGAGGGGCTCGGTGACAATGAACTGAGGCCGGGAGATCTTCCTTGGCCCCTGAGGCAGAGGCTGAAGAGACGGGCCAGGTAATGGCGGAGGTCGGCCAGTTGCTTGTCTCCAGCCAGGAGTCTACGGCCTGCCAAGACAAATACCACCTGGCTCCAGCAGGAATGAAGGCTGAAAACAGGTCATCCAACCAGAAGCACCGCAAACTCCCAGGGACAGCAAGACGTTCATAGCTGCCCTAGACAAAGTGAGCAGAAGACACAGGAGGAGACTGGGAGCCCTGGAAGATCTTTTATGATCGCCTAGTGCTGGAGGAGGGGTGGGGTGGGGGTAGGGATGAGGACAGAGTAAGGATGGAAGGAAAGGAAAATAGCTGTGCCAGGTCACAGAGGGGCATACTGAAGGAAGAAGAGGCTCTTGGCTATGGTAAGCCCCCTCCATCCTCAGCCCCCTCCACCCTCCCATGAGCAAGTTTCACACAAGGCAGTGGTGATGTTGCCCGGCAACCCCTAGTACCCTGGGAACTAGTACTGCCCAGGCAGCCAGCAAAGCTGGCAGGGCTGAAGCAACCTGGGGTGAAGGGTCACACATGGCCAAGGGCCACACATAGCCAGATGCCATGGCAGGCCTCTCTGGAGGCAGGCATGTGGGGTGGCACTGCACACACCAGAGGCTCCCGTGGAAGCCTTGGCTGTCTTCCCCAAGCCCCAAGCTCAGGCTAGTGTCACATCTGGCAAGCCAGTATTGGACCAGGCAAGGTGAGGGAAAGCAGAGTGCCCAGCCCTGGGGGCACTGTCAAGCAGAGTGCTGAAGCAGCCAGAGCACTTGCCTCAAAGGGCACCTTCCTATCAGAGCACAGGCTGAGGAAGTTAACATTGCAGGTTTCTGGAGCTCACTGTTGCTTAGAGGGCAGAACAAGAGGGTAAGGAAACCCAGCCTAGGGCTCACCAGGGCTGCCCCTCTCCAGACATTCTGCAAGGACCAGACCAGCCTGGAGAAGACAAAGACAGACCTGCCCACATCCTCCCTTAATCATTTAGACTTCTCCCAGTTTTAAAATGAGATGGTCAGGTGTGGTGCCTCACACCTGTTATCCCAGAGCTTTGGGAGGCTGAGACAGGAGGATCACTTGAAACCTGGAGTTTGAGACCAGCCTGGTCAACATAGTGAAATCCCCATCTCTACAAAAGATAACAACAAAAAAAATTAGCCAGGTGCATGTCTGTAATGCCAGCTGCTAAGGAGACTGAAGCAGAACTCCTGCTTGAGTCCAAGAGGTGGAGGCTGTAGTGAGCTATGATTGCATAGATGTACTCCAGCCTGGGCAATGGAGCAAGATGCTGTGTGTAAAAATAAATGCACAGATAAAATTTGGTTGGCCCACCTGTAGTATCCTGTTTCTGAACTACCTCTCACCCCCAGTGGGCTCAAGATCTCTCCACCCTCTGTCCCCGTTTTACTAAAATTTGTTCTGAAAAAGTCAGACAGGTTTGTTCAGACCAAGAATAAATTGTTGGTCCTGAAAGTGTAGTCTCCAGACCAGCAGCAACAACCGCAAAGAACCCAGTGGACTCACAAATGTGAAAGCCTCATCCTAGACTCTGGAGTGGGGCCCAGCTACCAAGTCCCCCGGGGATCCTGACGCTGGCTCAAACTTGAGCCTCACTAGTGCTAGTAACCCCCAAGGCCCAGCCTGCCGGTTCCCTCACAAGGACATGCCTCTTACCGCACACCTGACTGACCTTCAGAATCTTCAGCCTGGGAGTCCACATGGCTACCCTGGGGGGAGGGGATTCCTGATGCGGCACAGCCCCCTCCTGCTTCTGTGTGCATGAGAGCACAAGGCAAGGGTGGGACCCCTCTAAGTTTTGACCAGAGGTTGCAGAGCACAGGCTTGGGAAGGGCCACCCTCATGAAGTGAGCAAGACGGGCTCTCCGCACCAGCGCTGGTCTGGGCGACCAGACTTTGGAAAGGACACAGTGGACAATGGGCCTGGCCGGCATGAGACCCATCTGCCCAGACCCCGTTCTGCCAAACTGGGCTGCACAACGCCACCATGGGTGGGAGGTTCCTGAGCCCACTCCAGGGGCTTCCCATGGGGCAATGCTGTGGGGCTGCGACACGTCCCAGGACACGCCCCAGGGGAGAGTGGTTGCACAGACAAGTGTTGGGCAGGCCACTGGTGCAGAAGTCAGCCTCTCGGTGCTGCCCCTGCAGCCTAGTGGGACAAGATGAGGGGACCGGCAGACCCCTGCTTCCCTACTCCTGACCCAACTCTCTCCTCAGCCTTTCGTCACTCCAGCTCCCAGCAGGAGCTCTGGCTTCTCGGAGGAGATGCATGGCTGACCTCAAGTCACTCAAAACCTGCTCCAACAACATGACCAGGTGTCAGTGAAAAACATCACGTGATCCTCCCTCTCCCTCCTCACCTTCTTCGGTCACAGGAATGAGGCACCGCCACATTCACAAGTCCATGCTCTAGAATTAGATTCCATAGGTGAGGGCTTCTGACTCGAGATAGGAGCTCTGGCGAAAACCAGCTTAATCTTGTATACAAAGGGAGGCTGTTAAATGCCAGACTCCTGCCCGGAAGGATGGTGAACTGACCAGTTAGTGTTGATCAAGAGCTCTGAGCAATTCAATACAGAGATGCCAATGGAAAAAAATAGCATCATGATAATCCCTTCTATGGGAGTAGACTTTTATTGTTCACCCAGCACTCCTACATATATTAGCTCACTTAATCCTATTATTCACGTCTTGACTATTCCTACAAGGCTAGGGTCTGCACCAAGGCTGGGGACGGATTTTCTGAATGCCAGGGGTGGACCACTGCAGAGACCTGAAACTACCTCACAGCAAGGTGCTGAGAACAGCTGCACAGAGAAAGGGCTTCCTGCTGAAGGCCCTCCAGAGGACACCTCTCACTGGAAGCCACACCACTCTGCACCCAAGTGCATCAAACGGCAGTCCTCATCCCCCACTCCAGTCACCCAACCCTATCCAAGTGACAAGTCCCAGAGACATCTGCATGGCCAGATGTCAGCTGCCCTTCCATGACTCCTCCCCAGTCAACCAGGAACCCCTCACACCCTCCAGCCTCCCAGGGAACCAGCAATGTGAGGCAGCAGATGTGAGGCCATGAGGCAGCCCAGCACCCTGCCCTCTATCAGGACACGGTGGGGCCAGTAAGGCCTTCACATCATCCCCCTTGTTTACCCGCCCCTGATGATGAGAGCCTACCTCTCCCCACTTCTCAACACTGAGGGGACCCACACCAGATTCAAATCCTCCCCTAGGCTGTAGATGGCAAGGTGGTGACTCCAGGCCTCCTTTTTCCTACAGAAGAGCCGCCACCTGCACCCTGAGGTTCAAAGATGCCCCAGCAGGTTTCTTATGCCCTCTAGAGAAGACAGAGACCACAACTCAGCAGGAGGTCCTCAGGATGTGCTACCCACAGGGCCCTGGACTCAGTCCCGCTGTCCTCACATGGAAGACATGCCACGCTTCTACACCATCCTCCTGGTGACCTCCCTGGGATGTGCTGGTCGGGCCCACCTGGGGCAATGCCTGTCCTACAGCAGGAGCACCATATAGAACCAGAACGAGAACAAAGACCCAGGACCAAGAGGCGTGTGTGTGGGAGATCCCACAGCTCAGAGACTCGAAGGGCCACTGTACGAGGGGGACACAGAGCTATGCTGTCTACTGGAGTCCCAGCGGAGTTCATGGCCACTGCCAGCAACTATGCGTGGCCATGGCCACATGAGTTACCAAGGCACCAGTGGGGCTGCCCTGGCTCAAGACACCACTGGGTCCTCTGCAACCCACGAGACTACCCAGGAAGAGCAGAGAGCCAAGCTTTCCTCTCATTTGCCGCAAACCTCTCTGCACCTAGTCCAGTGCCTAGGACACACTGGCAGGCCAATCCACACACCCACATAGGCCTTGTTCAGCATGTGACAATTCCAGTGGCATTCTCTCGAGCCTCCCACCACAGCCAGGTCAGTAAGGCCACACATCAGAACCCAAGACAGGGATGACACACCCACAGGGCCTGCCTCCACCAAGGAGCTGTGCATGGGAAGAACTGAGTAGGCCCTTTGTAGTTCAGAAAGCTTCGCTTAACAAAGGACATGGCAGAATACTTTTATAACCCTGTTTGGACTTGGCCACAACTTCCTAAAGCACAATCTGTGCCCGCTCCCCCCACCCTCATTGAAATGCCTAAAATACTTTTGTGAAGTTAAAAAGAAAAAAACAAAAGGTTTGCAAAGAAGAAATCTTGAAGAGAATCTGTTTATCTTCCTGGCACCAGTTCCCAGAACTTTGAATGCTTAAACAACTGTACTTGAAAAGATGTGGCTTACTGGCAGAGCTAGTGAGTTAGGGACGCCAAACAAGGGGGTGAGTGCCGTCCTCTGTCCCGGGAATGCCAAGGAATCCAAGTAGGAGAAGGCTCCCATGAGAAGAGAGCTGACAAACACAGCTATGGAAGCAGGAGCCGGCAAGGCAACTATGGGCGAAGACAGGGCCCATGCTTCTCATTTCTTCATTCTAACATTGAGTTCTCCCAGATGTGTTTTGGAAAAATGTAACCTTTCAAACACACCATGGTGCTGATGAAATAAAGCACGGCTTTAAAGGAACAGAACTGACCAGATACGATGGCTCATGTATGTAATCCCAGTACTTCAGGAGGGCAAGAAGGGAGGATCGCTTGAGCCTAGGAGTTCAAGACCAGCCAGGGTGTCATGACAAGACCTTGTCTCTACATAATGAAATTAAAAAATTAGCCTGGTGACATACGCCTGTAGACTCAGCTACTCTGGAGGCTGAGGCAGGAGGATAACCTGGGCCCAAGAGGTACAGGCTGCAGTGAGCCACACTTCAGCCTGGGTGACAGAGGGACTGACTCAAAAAATAAAATAGAAATAAATAAATAAAAGAGCAGAACCCAGGCATTCTGAAACTTAGCATGTACAGTTTCAAAACTGACTGCAGAATTTACTAACAAGTGGCAGCCCTGAGAAACACCAGCTCTGGAACCCCAGTGAGACTGCCTCCCTCAAGAGGGTTCATGCCGCAACACCTCACCACCCCGCACTGGCACCCCCAAGGGGCACCACTGTTCTCTGCCACTGTCCTCATGTGTGGGAAACTGGCACGTGGCATTTGAGAACTCAGGGACTCAGGAATACCTCGTGAATACCAGGGACCCAATTCCACTCATCAGGCACTGAACTAAACCAAACAGAATCCCAGAGGTAGAAGAAACGAGGTGCGCCTCCCCCTGCCCCACCAGTCTGTCTGGACCTGCTTCGCGGTGGCGTCTAAAACTGTAAAGTGTGGAGTGGGCTCAGTTGGTTAGACTCTGATCCTCCAGCACGGGCCCAACTCTGTATGTCGGGCAGTCTTCCAAGTGCCACACACACACATACCCTTAAGAAGTGGGCACTGCTGCTATCCCCATCTTGGGAAATACAGACAGTGGGATCAGAAGATGACCCAAGGTGACATAGCAGAAAGGCATCCATACCTAGAAGCTGGCTCCTGAGCATGTGCTTTTAGGGAGAAACATGGCCTAAGAAGCATGGGATGTGGGGGCTGACGGGCCATGAGCCAAATCTACTGCAGTCGTGTTCGTGGCCTCAGTGGCCAGGAGAGCAGAAGGCGGGACTTGCTACTCTAAGGTGCACAGGACTTGCCCCACTCCGCCTGATAAGAGGCAGCCACGTGGAGAAATTCTAGGGACAATCCTTTTTTAAAAGCCCTCATTTTCCCCTCACCTTCCAGTGAATTCTGACTCTCATGCATGGAACTGGCGGAAGGAGACTGATGGCCAGGGTGCTCCTCATTCACATAGCTTCAAGAAAGGTCGCCTCTAAACACTATGGTTCCTCTGGGTCCCCAACCTACACCTGGGGCGGGCCAAGATCACCCCAGAAGCAGCCACAGTCTAGGCAGTCAGTCACAGTGGCACAGCCACCTGGAACACAGAAGTGCCCACGCCTGCCATGGGTGTGCACTCCCAATGACACACAGGAAAGGACTCTCTCGTGGGCTGGAGGTGATGGGAGGGACTTTCTGGAAACCTACCAGAACCACTGGAGACTCCAGGTGTCAACCCTAGCGTTATTAGCACCCTGTGACCCCCTCACACAGAGTCGGGCAGGTAAGAAGAATAGCCCCAAGCTGGCAAGTGAGGCAGGTCGGGCCACCCTTGCTCCACAGGTGGCATTTGTGTTTAATGAGGACTTTAACCCAGTCAAGACTCAGTTACGTATTCAGAAGCTCCAGGTTTCTTTTGTTAGAAAGTTGCTGTGCAAGGGTACCACCCTGTGCTGTCAGTATTCTAAACATGGCAAGACCCTCAGCTTGCAGAGGGTAATTTTTCAATGTCTCCTCCTGACATCAGGGTTCAGTCAGCCCTGTAATGACCCACCCAGACTCCCACTACAATCCCCAAGTCTTTTTATAGTCCCAGGTAATTACAGCATGTAGTAACTGCCCCACGTGTGTCAGTAGGGCCTGCAGCTGACAGGAAGGTGTTCCGAGGGTGTTTTGAGAGCTGCATCCTGATTTAGCAAACAATTTGCCAGGGTTCCTATTGTTCTCATCCAAGAATAGAACCACCTTGGCGAACCCTGTGCCTACACTGGAAGCTAACACTGTAGACAAGAACAGAAGCAAGCACAGAGGGAGACATGGCTGCAAAGGGAGGACACAGGCAGGACCTTTCTTCCACTGTCAGCACGACCCTGGAAAGGCCCGTTCGAGAGCTTCAACCAGGAAACACGAGAGTCCCCAGGAAGACCATGGCCAAGAGTCAGACACACGGGACCCAGAGCCCAGTCAGTCTGTTTTCAGACAGGTTATCTAACTTCGCCCTGCCTCAGTTTCCCTTCTGTAAAATGGTTACACAACTGCCTGGCCCACAAGCATTCTGAGAGCTTTGTGGGACAACATGGGGCCAATCTCCAACTTGTCCCTCAGCTCAGGGGACATAATCTCCGACTCCAGGTCTCTTCAGAGATGATGAGGTGAGCCTGGGCCACACACCATACCTCTCTGCCACAGCAATGCTACGGGCCAAAGCTACATCATCTCCCAGAGAACCTTGTTCTCAACATTTTTCATCTCAATGAAATCCAACTACCTGGTATGCTCATTCTGTCACATGGAATTACAGACAGCTGCTGTCCTGTTAGGCTAAAATCACGCTAGGTGACTGTGGTGCTCAACATAGCTAGCATGTCACAGTAGCATTTTAAGACAAAAAAAATCAGAAGCGAGGAAAACACCAAGTTTGTTTAACAAACATGGCCAGGAAAGAGAGAGTGTACAAGCGAAAGTATTTTACGAGTCAGCAAGCCAGGCGGGTTGAGATGCCATACATGCATGCATGAGGTCGAGATGCCACACGTGCACACGTGTGCTTTCTGGCAGCACAGGATTCCTCAAGAAGCACTCCCCCGCGTGGGCCAGCCTGGACACCTGCTCCGAAACCTCTTATCCCCAACCCAACAGTGACTCTGCCTGTCAATCCTGTGCTTGAATGACAGCAAAGACTGTCATCTACTTAGTCTCCTGAGTGGTGACTCCGCAGCAGGTCATGCACCAGCTTTGCTGCTGTTGTTATTTGGAAGTGTATCACACATGTTATGTGCCAAGTGCCCGCCCATCATTTTTATTAACCTACACACCACCAGCCTGCCATTCTTAGGATCACTGTTTTTGTTTTACAGAAGATACAGAGGTCACATGACTCAGCTGAGGTCATACAGCACACTTCTGAGGTCCCAGGTAAAGGGAGAGGATCCAAATTCCTCTCCAGCCCGAGAAGGGCGCTGGGCAGCATGGTACAGGTTTTATTTTTACTCCAGTCTTCCCACCACATGGTGTGACTGGGTGTGAAGAGTAAGACAGGCCTCCTCTTGCTGCTCCTAAAAGGGAACTTTCCAATAACTCTCCCCATTTAAGGGAATGCTCGAGGAGGGCTGGACGCCATGCCTCCCTCACACCTTCTGGGTAGCTCCAAATCTCAAGCTGCAGAGAAGAGAAGCCAGTGTGGAAGATGAACCCCAAGCGTGAGGTAACTACCCCAGAATCTCAAGGGTCTCTTAAAACGTGATTCTCTTCTATTAAACCTGAGCTCATGATCAGGACTAGGGAGTAGCTGTGGTGTTTATGACCTGAGACTATGCAAAGAAACTGCCCCCCAAGGGTGCCATTCACCCATGTCCAGAGGATTCTCAGAGGCCCACTGGAGCCACTGGGGAACAAGCTTGTTGCCTGCACAAGCGCCCATCTTACAATTGAAGCTGAAGCCTGGACAAGCACCGGTTTACAGTTGAGGCTGTAGAATGGACAAGCACCCATCTTATAGTCAAGGTTGTGAACTGCACAAGCATCCATTTTACAATGTCCCTGGAAAGGGTGTTCAGGGCAGCTATGGGAATGGGAAAGAGGCAAAGAGCCTTTCCCAACAGAATTACCTTCCCTTGGCCTTGGAGTGTCCAGCAAGCCTGGCTTCCTGGCAGGCACAGTCACACAGGTGTGCTTGTGGCTTCAGGCCAGGGGCTTCAGGCCAGAAGCCCCTCCAGAGGGAGGGTAGCACTGGCAGCAACCTGGCACACTGGCCCAGCGACGATGAAGCCCTTTCCCCTGCCTGCACCCTGTCCTGCCAGTACACGCATTTCATGGGGAACAGACGAGATGTGGGGCTGGGGGGCTGGGAGGGAGGAGTCTTTGCAGATGGGGGAGGGGAAAGAAAAGCAACAGAGCCAGCTCTGCCATCCTGTTCTGAGCTCACACTACAAATAGACACATTTTCCACATTAGCGAATAATAAACCCTTTATTCAGTCAGTCTGGAAGCTGATAACTGATTTCTGACCTTGAGTGGAGAGTTAAGAAGTTGTGGGTAGCCGGAAAATGGGCTAGGAGTGGGGATGGGTAGAGTAAACAAAAGGGGGTGAGGGTGAGCAGGACAGCTCCATGAAGATTTCAAGAGGCTGAAGATTTGGCCACAAGGGCAGATGTTCCTCCACCACCACCACCACCACCACCACTACCACATGACCGGGCAGCCATTCTGCTACTATTGTGTGATGGGCGGGACAGCTTCCCTAAGAACCCTAGAGGAGCAGGTCACAGCAAGGTGCCAGGACCCAGCCTACCGCTGGCTCTCGGACTCCAGGCAACAAGTGCACAGTTTCTGAAGCCTGACCTGGCTCTGACCAATCCTTCCTTCCTTCCTTCCCTCCTGTTCATTCATTCACACATACTTATTGAGTACTATTTGTTCCGGGCTGGGGAGAGTCTCTTCTGTAAAGAGCTAAATGTTTTAAAGCCTAAATGTTTTAGGTTTTGCAGGTCACACAGTCTTTGTCACAGCTATTCAACTCTGCCACAAAAGTAGCCACAGACAACATAATGAGAAAGAGTGCCCACAAAGCTTTGTCTATGCACACCAACGTTTGTGTTTCACTTTTGCATTTTTACATGCCAGGAAATACCATTCTTCTGATTTTTTCCAACCACTTGCAAATATGAATGATTAACCCGAGGGCCACACAAAAGCAGACAGCAGACAGGTCTTGGTCATCACTTGTCACCTTCTGCTCTAGGGCCATGTGGTGGAGACAGCCTCCCACTCTGGGTTCCCGTGACGACACTCCTAATGGCCTCCTCAGGGCTGGGGTGACCCCACAAATGGAGACCCAGCCCCCTCCTGTTACACGTTGGTGCAGCCTGGTCTTGTCTTCCTGGAAACTGTGATGCCCGCACAATAGGCTCCCGATCACCATGGCCCCAAGTGTCAGGACGGGGTAGAAGGAGAAACCCCAGTAAAGGAAATCTGTGTGTGTGGGTGGCAGAGAAGGTTGAGATGGAACCACCAAATCAGTCAAACAATCATCAAAGTGTTCCCCGCAACAATTCAGAAGGAGAAGATCAGAGAAGACTACACTGCTATCTGTGTGTGCTGAGGAGCAGGTGGAGGGGTGGGTAAAAGGAAGGGATGTTGCCATGCTACAGGGACTCTACAGCCATAACATCCCCCCAAAAAGTCCCTTCTAGACCTAGTTCTGAGACTCCCCATTGGGAAGCACCAGACTGAGGAACTGCCACATATACATCCCTAATGAAGTCTGGAAAGAACACCACTCTGGTGGGCTCAATGCTGACACCAAGGCTGCAGACACAGAGTCCTCCACCTGGAGGCCTCCTGAACATGCCCAGATGTGTCCTAGCTAAAGCAGACACTGGGTCTGGGGGACCACATGGAGACAGGCAAGAAGGGTCTTTGGGGCAGGGGTATAGACTTGGAAAGGTTCCGGGCTGCCTTCCAGTCCCACTAGGGTTCTCCAGTTCACCATCTTCAACCAGAATGTCTTGACAGCCATGACAATGCAAACCGAGGGAGCTCAACATGACCTTAAAGGTCATCCAGGTCAGTCCCTTAATTTGACAGGGGGAGGAACTAAGCCCCAGAGTGGTCAAGGGCTTGTTCAAGATCACAACATTTGTAGTATTGGTGACTAGGTCTTACTGTCACTAAATCACAATATCTCAACTACGTGCTCACTCTGAGAAAAAGCATAGAAAGAAATGAACAAAAAGAGCTACTTATCATTAAGTGCCTATTGTAGTATCTTGGTCACTATGCAGTTGAGGAAACTGAGGCTACCACAGTAAAGTGGCCTACTCGGGTCACAGAGCAAGCGACAGGCAGAGGCTCTGCACACAGGCGGTCTGGCTCCAAAGCCTGCACCTCCCTGACACAGTGTGCACTGAACCCAACATTTCTGTCCTGCCTGGCGCTGATTACTGAGAAGGGACAAGTGTACCCCAAGCAGGCTCCCACATGCCCACCAGGGTTGGAAGGCTCCTGAAGTGCCGGCTCCCTGCTGTATCCGACAGCACAAAGCACTCCGCCCACTGCTTCCCCTGCAGCCACCTGCTAGAAGGACAGCCTTCCCCAGAGGGCAGGCCCCATCCCGGGAGGGTAGGCCCATTCCCGTCTTTTGGAGAAACAACTGCACTGATTCTCCCCAACACAGGAGGCCAGGACCTACCGGAAGCAAGCCCGTCTCCAAGCAGGGAGCTGAGGATCACCAGCGGAAGAAATACTCCATGTCCCACGGAGGCCACTACCAGCGTGGAGGTGCTCTTTGGTGCTATCCTGCCATGGCACATCTTTTATTCGTCCAAGTTTTTTAAAAGAGAAACACTTTAAAATCCAGAAGTAAGAATCCTGAAGTTAGCCGGGGCAGATTCTCCTACAACAAACAAACAAAAAGCAAGGACATAAGTACAGTGGAAATGTCAGCCACTTTGGGTTAAGAGCAGGTACTCTGGTAAGAAGCCACGATCACATCAAAGTTCAACTGAATCCTCACTGCCAGGAGATGGGCTCCGAGTAGCTTCCTCCCCAGGACATGCGGCCTGCAGGCCCCAGGGGCTAGCACCACTCACAGGCCAGGGTCAAGTTCAGTCTCACCTGGGCTTCCACCAAGCTCAGCAGAGCCCCTGAGTGCTGTCCACTCTGCCCATGGAGAGGAACACTGCTCAACACAAAGCGTACCTGATCAGCCCAGCCGGGCCTCTGCCCCCAGGACTCAAAACAAGTTCAACTCACTAGGAGGAAAAAAGGAACAAGAACACATGTCTCAAGGAGCAACACACCCCCTGGGAAGGAATGTGGCAGTGGAGCCGCCAGAGGCCAGCCCAGCCCCATGGACTGGATGGGACAGGACAGGATGTGACAGTCATGTGTCTCAAAAATGGGCTCATGAATACGGCTCGGGATACGCTTATGCCCACACACTGCCAACCGTCCCCATCAAACAGAGGCGAAGGATGGGCCGCAATTGCTAATTAGTCTTGTGGTCCAATCCAGTTCAAAGATCTCAGAAGAGTAGGAGACAGTATCCTTTTGAAAAATCAGGGGCAAGCCAGGTTCGGTGGCTCAGCCTGTAATCCCGGCGCTTTGGGAGGCTGAGGTGAGTGGATTGCCTGAGCCCGCGGGTTCGAGACCCACCTGGGCAACGTGGCGAGACCTCATCTCTACAGTAAGTCAAAAATTAGCTGGGCATGGTAACGCGTGCCTGTAGTTCCAGCTACTTGGAAGGCTGAGGCAGAAGGATCACTGGAGCCCAGCAGGTTGAGGCTGCGGTGGCTGGGAGCAGCCACTGCACTCCAGTCTAGATGACAGGGTGAGACTCCAACTCAAAAAAAAAAAAGAAAGAAAAGTCAGGGGCCAAGACTTGAAGGATATGTTCACATGCCTCTAAGGGGGCAGCTAGGTTGGCGGCACATTATGATGTGGGCCTGTGACACTGAATGAACTCACTCGATTTCACTGACAGCTACTCATGTATTCATAACGAGTATTCCAAATACTAAGCTTCGTTTTTTAAATCCCTCACCTCCCACCCATTAATGAGGCTTTCCGTGTACAGATAAGAGAGCCTGCCACTCACAGCCCTAATAAAGGATGCCTGAGTTCACCAGCACAGGAATCAGACAGGACTTTAACCTGTGTGTGTGACTCAGGCCTGTGTCTCTCCTTCAGAAGCGACTAAGAACGGCAGCACAGGTGCCTCGGCCCAAAGGAAGGGGCACGTGAACAGAGCTGGCCATGGCTTTCAGCCACCTCCCCCTACTAACGGTGGCTACAGTAGGTCTCTGTCCCCAGTCTTTGCCCAGACTCCAACCTGAGCCTCTAGAGATGCAGGGAGGTTCAGGGAAAGGTCGAGGGGGAGTCCATGAGTGACCCCAAATACCATACAAAACCGTGTGTGTGCAGGATGTGTATGCACTTGTGTGGCTAAGAAAGGCGAGCCAGAATGCATAGATTCAGATCTGTTTCCTGTAGGATGATAACCTGGTGGCCAAGCCTAACCTTTCAGTCTCACTTTCCTCATCAGTAAAATGGAGACAGTAACCACACTGCCTTCATAGGACTGCTGCAAGGATCAGGAGAGACAAACAGTTGGCTCCTGGGGGTCCCTGTGAACGCTGGCTGCTGTCGCCACTGTTAGTAAGACCTGGGCTGTAGGGACTTCTGAACATACCACACACCACCAGCTCACTTGACAGATGCCAACCCAAAGTCTGAAGAGGTGAAAGGACACACCAGGGCCCTTGGCTGGCTAGTGACAGAGTAGGCAACTGGCCCTCTAGTGCTGGCATTTTAGACGCAGCCACACAGGTGACCTCCCAGAAAGTCATCATCCCTCCAGGCAACCACCAGTGGCTCATCACAAATGGCATCTGCATGTGCCACATCACAGCACGTGCACAACACATACTTAAGCAGGGAATGGACAAGGCACATCTGGCGGTGCTTAGGTGTTCCAAGCATGAGCAGAAGGAGTCAGAAGAGACTGCCTGGAGGAGGTGACATTACACCCTAAAGAATGTGCCTAGTAAAAAAAGAGAATGAATAGGAGGAGGCACCAAAACACAAGTGGGCCGGTGCACCAAGGGGAAACAGCACTCCCGGCAGAGGCTGCAAGCAGGTGCAAGCCAAGTGGCTTAAACTTTATGCTGAATATCATGTGGCGCTTACAAGGACTAGAAAGAGGGAAGTTACGAGTCCAAACTCCTTTAGGAAGCTCACTCTGGCAGGGAGTTGAGAGGACCACAGGGAGAGCAGGACGAGAGTTATGGGCCAAGTGCTGGAGGTTCTTTTCGATTTATTTATTTATTTATTTATTTATGTATGTATGTATGTATGTATGTATGTATGTATGTATGTATGTATGTATTTTTGAGTTGGAGTCTCACTCGATCGCCCAGACTGGAGTGCAGTGGCCGCTCCCGGCCACTGCAGCCTCACCTGCTGGGCTCCGGCGATCCTTCCGCCTCAGCCTTCCAAGTAGCTGGAATTACAGGCATGCGCTACCACGCCTGGCTGATTTTTTGATTTATTGTAGAGATGAGGTCTCGCTGCCCAGGCGGGTCTCGAACCCGCGGGCTCAGGCAATTCACTCACCTCAGCCTCCCAAAGGCGTGGGATTACAGGCTATTTTTTAATTTAATTTTATTTTTTATTCTTAGAGACAGGGTCTCCCTCTGTCGCCCAGGCTGGAGCGCAGTGATAGGATCACAGCTCACTGTAACCTTGAACTCCTGGGCTCAAGTAATGCTCCCGCCTCGGTCTCCCATGGAGCTGGGACTATAGGCACTCGCCACCATGTCCAGCTGTTTTTGTTTTGTTTGTTTTGTAGAGATGGGGAGGTGAGTTTCATTATGTTGTCAAGGCTGGTGTTGAACTCCTGGCCTCAAGCAATCCTACCACCACAGCCTCCCAAAGTGCTGTGATTACACACATGAGCCAACACGCCTGGCCAAGATTCTTAAATTTAGTATTTGATAATCAACGTAGAGCTCTTTGGAGGGCAACTTGATAATATCTGTCCCCAAAAGTGCACACATTCTCTGACCCATCAATTCAACTTCCAGAATCTGTCCTCAGAAATTATGTGTGCAATGACATATATGAAGGCTACTCACTGCATTATTTGTAATGACAAAAAATTGCAGTGACCCGAAAGGTCTTTAAAGGGGGACCAGTTAAATAAGTTCTCATTCACCCCATGTAACAAAATACCACACAGTGGTTCAAAAAGAACAGGACAGTTCAACCTGTGCTAGCATGGATGACTTCTTTTTTTTTAATAATATATATTCTTTATTTTAAAGTTGTGGGGTACAGTTAAGGTGAGTATGGGAAGAGAATCATTTGAGAGGGTGTGTGTATTTATAAGGGACATGTACACATTCCGGGTGCACTGAAAACCTCTCTGGAATTGCGCTCAAGGAAGTTGTACCTGGAGACGGCCCTCAGGAGGGGCTGAGGGGCCAACAGTCAGGGCAGGAGAACACTCCTCACTGCATACACACCCTCTAACCCGAGTGCTGCTTTGTATACACATCATGTGTTCAGATACAACACAGAGCTAGCAAAGCAGGGCCTTACTGCAGACTGTTTCCTCCCTCAACAAAGCTACTGGCAGGACAAACGCCTCAAGCACCTGACTGCTCCCCTGCCAGGTCCACAGTCCCTCTAAGGGCTGGCGTAAGGACCACCGCCTGGAGGAATTCCTCCTGATGCATTGCTCCATGCCTACTCAGACAGAGTCGCCCTATGACTATGCCTTGAACAGGTTCTGACACCTATTGGCTTCTCCATCCCTCCTCATGAGGCCATTCCTTGAAGGCAGGGACAGTGAGTGATTCAACTTGGAGTCTCCAGGAGCAGCACAGGGCCCAGCACCCATAGGGCAGCAGGTATTGGCCCAAGTCTCGACCACTGGGGAGGAGGATGCACGGAACTGAGGAGGAAGCATGGAGCTGAGGAGGGAGAATGGACACGCAGAGCTCCTGACTCGTTTTGTTTGGTCACAGACAGCTGTTTCCACCCTTGCCACTGAAGCATCGTGAAGCCCAAGACCTGGTCGAGTGCAGAACAGGTAGAAGGATGAAAACAGGACTTTGGAGAGAAAGAGTCAGAAGGGAGTCAGTGGGGTCGTCTATGTGCAAGGCGAGGCCAGGGGTCACTGCTTCAGAAACAACACAGAGGAAAGCCCCTAAGCCCGAGTATTGCCCAGAGTGGGGGTACCCAGCTACCAGGGAGAAAGGGTCACGCTGTAAAGCTGATCATTATAGAAATGATCAACTTTAAATAGAGGGTTATAAAAACAAAACCTGCCCTTGCATTGTGACTCTAGCACACCAAGTGAAAGGAAAAACATTTCAGAACAACCAAGATCAAAAACCCCTAAAGAAATGCTGAGGCTAAAACTCTGTTTAGACAAAAGGATCCGCTTCACACAAATATCCCTTCAGTATGTTAGCACCATGCCACCTAATTTTAAAAATGACCATTGAAGAAGAAGCTGGAATGAAGTCTCAGGTTCAAAGCCCACACTGGCCAGCCTGTATGCGGAGTGTCACTTCTAAGCCTAGGCCCTGGGACAGCCTGGCTGGCTGGGCCCGCCGCAGCCCCAGAACTCTTCATTACCTCCACTCCTCTCCTTCTGAAATTCCTCCTTCCTCCAAGGGCTAGTTACCCTCAAAAGACTAGGTGAGGAGAGCCGGCAAAGCCAGCATCACCCTGACCTCCAGCCCATGGTAGAAGGAGACCCTGAGCTAGACCATCAGCCCTGCCAGGGAAGGTGAGCCTCTTCCACCTTTTGCCCTGAACAACAAAATCTAGGTGACTGTGCCCTGCTGGGTGGGACTCATAGACACTCACTTCCTATCCAGAAGTCTCTCCAATGAGGAAAGCAGTCACGGCTCTGACCTTGGGGAAGCCACTGATCTCACCGCTGCTTCTGTATCCTCATCTGTAAAACAGAACTGCCACTTGCTTTGGCTGTCTCACTAGGCTTTGGTGAGGCTCAGAATGTACCAAGGACCAGGAAATGCTCTGTGGACCAGGAAGATCAGGGCTTCTGTTTCATCTTAGCTAGAAGCCATGATGGCGGAACACAGCCGAGACACAATAGTGTTGCTGGTGCTGAGAACCCATGGCACAAGCCTGAAGTTCACACACATGCCTGCCTGTGGCTGCTGTGGACACCCCCAGGTTGACCCAGAACCTGCTAGTAAGACTAAAGGTGCCCTGTCATCACCTACAAAATCATCCCAAGGCTGGGAGAGAGCAGCAGGTGTGGCCAGTCAGGCAACAGCCAGGGCCCTGGCTTCCTAGACAGTCCAGCACCTGGCTACCTTGGGGCCCACCCTGCCAAGAACACCATGGTCAGCAGAAGTGCAAGGTCATCTCTGGACCTACTGAGTCTCCTTTGTGGAGACAAGAGGCCAGTTTGACTCAGCTCCCAGTGGATAGAGTCAGCCTCAGCTCACTTGTAATGTTTAGAACAATTTTTTTCCTTTCTTTTCTTATTTTTTCCCTAGAGATTGAGGGTCTCACTCTGTTGCCCAGGCTGGAGTGCAGCAACATGATCAAAGCTCACTGCAACCTCAACTTACTGGGCTCAAGCTATCCTCCCACCTCAGCCTCCTGAGCAGTCAGGACTATAGGTTTGCGCCAATGCAACTGGCTTATTTTTTTTGTATTTTTTGTAGAGATGGGGACTCACTATATTACCCAAGCTGGTCTCAAACTCCTGGCCTCAAGTGATCTTCCTGCTTCAGCCTCCCAAAGTGCCAAAACTACAGGTGTGTGCCACGGTGCTAGACACGTTATTCCCTAAATCACAGTTCCTCTGCCAATCAGTTAGGAGGGCTGGGAAGATAAAAGCAACATAAATCTTTGTCTTGCCCCGAATAACCTAGAACGGGGATGGTGCTAGGGGTAGTGAGAGTCTGAAATGAGCGAGCTTATTCCTTTGTTTAACCATCCTCACCAACTCTGACGCTGCCCATGATGGGAGAGGACAAAGGACAGCTCTAGAAGTGTGAGCAGGATTTAACCAGCTAATTCCATTTCAGGGTGGAGTGGTAAGAAGACCTAACACTCCAGAGTCCAAAGTTTCCCAGAAGGGTGTGATAAGAGAAGCAACTAACTTGGCCAGAGCGCCAAGGCCTTCCCTTCCTGCCATTGGCTCCCCACTCCTCTCCCACTCACCTGAAGAGATACCTCAATACCTACAGATCTCAAAGTCTCCTACTCTGCTTCCATGAAATGCTGTTCTGATGCCTTGTCCCCTCCCCGTGCACTGGCAGTCCTCTACCCCTGCCCCTTTCCTCTGTGCCACCAACACTCCAGTGCCTCAACAGCCACAAACTCTTCTACGGGACTCGGAAGGGCCTTGAAGGCCAGAATGTGACCTCACCCACTTCCACTCCAGCTTCAACTCCTAGTCCAGAGGGCAGGACTCTTGCTCAAGTGTCGCCCCCTCCAAACCCTCCAAGATGCCCAAGCCCCCGTAGTGCCAGAGGTGGCTCTGAATCACTGTGACACTCCCTGTGCCCTGTCTTCTCCCCAAGAACTTCTGACCATGCCCTCTGGGGATCCTGCCTCCCACTCTTTGTCCCTAAGTGAAACAGCAGGAGCCCCAGACACACCGTGACCCCCCTGTGTCTCCCCAGAGTCCAAGGAGGTAGCAGGTCTAGCTCCCAACAGCAGTTTGGCCTCCTCAGGCTGGGCAGGCATCCTGTTCCCAGGGGTGTGGGAGATCCGCAAAGGCCCTGCAGTTCTGAGAAATCTAGAAAGTCTTCTAGAGAACAGGAGGGGCCAAAAGCATTTCCTCTAAAAGCAAGTCAACAGAATCCCTGACTGCTAGGAAGAAGTGTCAAAGTATTGCCATTGTTCTGCTGGGCAGCCCTTCCCCTCTGTCTTGCGGGCCACCCGTCCCTCTCTCCAGAACTCCTGCAACGCCAGGGGCCAGTGTGACCCATCCACCAGCACGTGTGCATCCACAGTGCTCCTAAAGTGCTTTCCTAAAAATAACAAGCATCTAACAACCCAGCCTCCACACCCAGGAGAGAGGATGCCAGGAGGAGGGCAGAGTTGAGAAAACCAGGAAGGGCAGCAGAAAGGGGAAGGGGTCGCCTGCTATACACTCCTGGCCGGAGCAGGACTCTCTCCAGGCCTAGCAGCCACATGATAGACAGGAACCTTGGACAGGCACTCTGCGATCACGCCTGTTTTCTTGCCTGTAAAGTGAGCTCGATCAGACATGCCTCGGGTGCAAAAAGCCTACAGGTGGTATAAACTGGGTGGTCTATAAACCAGACACTTGACACCCACCTTACCAGGTGCTGTGAGGGGAAGCAAGGTAAATGGGAGACACAGGTGGTACCTGATCACAGGCCTTCATATCTGCATGGTTCAGCCCCTCCTGTCCTGACAGCCTGCATCTGACTTGGAGAGACTCCCAAAAGGGACCATTTCAGCTGGTTTGGAAACACATCTCCTGACACAAGACTCAAAACACAGTGTGAGTTTACACAAACGAATAGTCAAAAGGTTAAGCAGGTTCTTTCCCACCAAATTCTAAAAATATGTTTTAAGGCACTTAGTACTACCCAGCTCCCAAATTAAAAAACTGTTTATGACTATATTAAAATAATATTATAGTCTGGGCAACATAGCAAGAACCCCATCTCAAAAAAAAAATTAGCCAGGCATAGTGGCACACCTATAGTCCCAGCTACTCAGGACGCTAAGGTTGGAGGATCTCTGAGCTCAGGAGTTGGAGGCTGCAGTGAGCTATGATCAAGCCACTGCACTCTAGCCTGAGCAACAGAGTGAGACTCTGTCTCAAAAAAATAAAATTAAGATCAATAAATTAAAATAATGCCAGTGTCTGGGGGGCCTAGAAACACACTCTCTCTCTCTCTCTCTCTCTCTCTCTCTCTCTCTCTCTCTCTCTCTCTCTCTCTCTCATAAAAAGGCGGTATTAGCCCTGTTTTACAGAGCAATGGAATCTACAGTATCTGGAAGCCTTTCCTCATTTCCCCACTGAAAACGGCCCCTTGCCCTTTTGTTCTCCAACTGAAAGGTGGAACTTAGTCCCCACCTTCTTTCTGGGAAAACGTCTCCTGCCTTCAGGCACAGGCACAGGAGGCTGCCTGACCTCAAAAGGACAGCCAAGTCTATCCCTCCCAAAGCCCGGGCCATCACTTAGCTCCTGTGCACTACATTCAAGACATGGAACGCATTCCCGAGAGAACACCAAGTCTGCTGCTCTCTGTGTTCCAAAGTGCTCAGCAAATTCTTGTTGAAAGAAGGGAAAAAGAGACACCCAGATGATGTGACTTGTACAGAGAATACAAAATGGCAGGGTAACAGCAGATACAAAGCAGGAGGGAGGAGGATATATCAATCCTGAAGTCCGGACACTTGGCAGAGTAGCCCTGTAACTGGCCCTGGGACCCAGGGGACATCTCTCTTGGGTCACTGCATCCCTCTGCTTGGTTTTCATCTGGGCAGGGTAGAACAGGCTTTGGTGCCCACTTTGCAAACTTAGTCCAGAAAGCTGACAGGCTCAGCCTGAGCTCACAAAGCTCTGTGTCTCCTGTGACACACCTCCATCAGCAGTCACTGGCTGTCTTCTGCACAAGGTATGGGTGGTCACAAAGATAGGTGGGCCCAGCCCTGACGCTCAAGGAACTCAAAGCCTACTGAGAGGAACTGCATGTTTATCTATACAGCACTGTCAACCAGTCACTAGGGCCCAAAAGCAGGTTTTAAAAAGTGCTCTGAGAACAGGAGACAGGAACCAAGGCTCCTGATGGAGTGGAGTGGTGGGTGGTGGAAAGAGGAAGCTTGCACTGGGCCTGATCCCACATACCAGGGGCTCCTGGGACAGTGCCTGCATGCACAGTGTGACTGACAGAGAAAGGGAGAAACGGATGAACAGCTGCCAAAGGATGACAGAGAGGAGGAAGAGATGTCCACTGCATCTCTTAGACCACTGGGCTCTGCCATCAGAAACAGGAAGTATCTGTCTATACACCTTTACTGCAGGGAGGCTCAGGAGTTAAATCTCGGTGGTCAGAGCACTCACAGCTGCACAGGAAACCGCCTCCAGGTCAGAAACAGCAGCCAAGAACCAGCTAGGCGGTGTTTCCTTCCCACCATCTCTGGCCTCCCAAGGCTGAGCGGGAAGGATAAACAGGTCTGTGTCGCTTCCGGGTTCTCAGGTCTTTCACACTCCCAAGCAGTCTGGGAAGGCTGCCTATTTAAAAATAAACTTTAACAACTCACCAAAACCCCAATCCTAAACCACCCTTCCCTCTATTCCATTCAATTTCACTGAAGTTAGGAGAATGAGAAATGAGACAAAAACAACCTCAGAGAATGAGTCCTTAGGTGAAAACAAAAAAGTTTGTGCTCAACTGAGCTCAAGGTTGAGATCCTTGGATTCTACTTGTGTCTTGCCCTTCACTGGAACTTGGCCTTGGGCAAGCAAGATGCTTCATCTCCCACACAACAGCTACTTCAGCACACTCCTCACCCTGACGCAGGTAACCAAGCTTCGTGGGCCTCAGTTTCCCGTCTATAAAATGGCACGAGTCATGCCTGTCTCACAGGGCTACTGTAGGCATCACACGGAGAAATGTACCTCAAGCACCCAGCACCATGCCTGGCACTTAGTGAGTCATCAAAAATGGCAATTACTGTCTTGGCCATGTCACCTGTCATTACCATCGTCATCAGCAACTGGTTGAGATCCCCCGGGGCAGGCCTAAGATCCTAGGAACATATCTTCACCCCCCCAAGGAAGTGGCACATCAGACCCTGTCCTCTGGCTCCACACATCCTCCACCTCATCTGAGCTCCAAGAAGCCTCTTGAGGCACAATCAAACCATGATTCTTCCGTCTTCTTCATCACAAACTGCCCAAGCTTCCTGAAAGCCAGCAAAGCTGGACAGTGAGGAACAAGAGTGAGGAGGAGGAACTGGTCACCGCCCCTCCCTTGATGAGGCCCACACCCCTACCCCCATCACACCTTCACATGACCATCTAATTGCCTGATGTCCTTCCACAAGGCCTGCTCATCCTAGGTCTAGTCACACATCCAGTTCTCTCCACATGGGGCCCTCCATCAGGAACCTCAAATCAGTCAGCACTCAGGCAAAGGTACAAGAGCTTCGAAGACCCAGGGAGAGGTCAGGAGAGATTATGGTAAACACAGCAGAGGAGGAAGAAACCTCATAGGCCAGGGCCCAGGGCACCTCCCCACACACTTCCTTCTTAAGGAACACACCAGCTTGATTCAACACATATATTGGAATCCATGAGAGGCTGTGGAGGGGGGCACTGCCCCAAGAGTCTATAGTCAGTTGGATGCTGTGTGTATATGTAAGACACACATAAAATAACTGCACCTGGGCAGCCCCTTCGGGTCCCCTCCCACTGTGGGAGCTTTTCTGTCACCTTAATAAATCCTGCAAAAAAAAAAAGAAGAAGAAGAAAAGGAAAGAAATAACTGCACTGCGAGGGAGAAAATGTAAAGTCATGAGACACATAGCCAGCGCCCAGGACAAAACAGGAAGGCAAGCTGGCCGGAAGAGGGAAGTGAAAACTAATTACAGGGCCGATGTGGTCTACTGACGAGTGCATGGTTTCTAGAATCACACGAGGGGGGCTTTTCACAGCGCCCAGGGATGCTGCCTTACTGCTGGGACCCTCAGCCATCACACATAAAACTGAGGTAACAGCACCTACTTCACAGGATCAGAGTTGAGGCCGGGTGTGGTGGCTCACACCTGCAATCCTAGTGCTTTGGGAGGCTGACATGGGAGAGTTGCTTGAGGCCAGGAGTTCAAGACTAGCCTGGGCAACATAGAGAGAGAGGAAAAAAAAAGTTTTTTAAAGAAAAAAAAAGGAATTACAAAATCAATGGTCCACACAGTTTGAAAAAGTTTGATACGGAATCCGACAGAGAACAAGGCCAGGTAGATGGAGCGTGCACCACACACGGGTATCATGCTACTCCTCCCCCGCGGGCTATCTCACTGATAGGCAGACAGCCAAGCGCCTGCTGATTGCTCATCAATAGTGACTAGTCAGTTCAGCTGTTTGCCCAGGTTTAATGGACAATGGTCAGAAGGTCCAAGAAAGAAGGCTCGAGGTGTGCCTATGTCACATGCAGGATATGGCTGGAAACGCATGCCATCCTTCTGCTGGAAAGTGCAGCATCAGGTGACGTTACACATCACACCACACTCCGCGTGGTGCTGGGTCATGCTGCTCTTCTAGATACAGCAGGTGCTCAATAAATGTTGACAAACTGATGGGATCTGAAGCTGGCTGAACTCTCAATGAGATGTGTCTAGGCCAAGTGCCAGTGGCTCACACCTGTAATCCCAGCACTTTGGGAGGCCAAGGCAGGAGAATTGCTTGAGCCCAGGAGTTCAAGACCAGCCTGGACAATACAGCGAGATCTCATCTCTACAAAAGTAAAGAAATAATCTAGATGTGATAGCATGCGCTTGTAGTCCCTACTCAGGAGGCTGAGGAAGAAGCATCACCTGGGCCCAGGAGGTCAAGCCTGCAGAGAGCTGTGATCAGACATTACAGCCTGGGCAACAGAATGAGACCCTGACTCAAAATAAAAAAAGATGTGTCTAAACAGATCCATGTTCCCACACGTGAACACAGAGGAAAACGACACCCACAGTCACACCTGGCCAGAGGGTAAGTTAAGGGACTTCCACCTCCAGCCACAATGAAATGACGGGTATGAGAGTCATCCTTTCCTTCAACAACTAGAAAACCAGATGGCATGCATGAAATGCTTTTCAGACACTAGACAGCAGGCAGCACAGGGCGTGATCCTTGAGAACCTGGAAGGCAACACAGCAGTGCCCTGGAGGCTGGCTCACACCAGAGGCTCCAGGCCACGATGCAGAGGAGGATCTCAGAGTTCTCAGCTGGGAATCTGGAGAGACGGGGCATCTGGACTCCATAGGAAAGTCAACTGGAAGGAAGAGGGCCTGCAAGCAGTAGAATCCAGAGACTGCAGGGAGGATCCCCGAGAGTCTGGGGCCACCTGCTGAACTGCACCTGCCTGCGAGGGAACAGGCATGGCCAGGACACAGCCACAGAAAGAGGGGGGCAGCACCAACCCTGCTCACGTGGAGCCGGAGGCAGGGCCTGCTCCCACCAGCTAGGATAGACCCCCCAACCCGGGCACCAAAAGGAGCCTTTGGAAGGGTTCTGCCTCCAAGTGGGGTATCTCGGCCATCTTAGCTGCTCTGAACCCGCCCTGACAAAGTTTAAAATGCCCTGAAAGGATCAAACCCATTCCAAGTAACTGAATCACTTCTGAGAACAAAGCCCAAAAGCATTTAAGGGAATACAAAAAGTTCCAGCACCCAGCAAGGTCAAACCTAGTATGCCTGGCTTCTAAGGAGAAATTAACAGGCATGCAGAAACAAAACCAAAAATACGAGCCAAAACTCAGAGAACGATCAAACAAGAGAAACACAGCAAGAAATGGGAGCGATGACAGAATGCACAGACATGGGTGTCAAGTCTCTACTGTAAACATACTCTGTGTGTTCAAAAGGAAGGCATGAGGAAAGAAAAGACATAACCAAGGTTCAAACTAAACTCCTAAAGGGAAAATACGAACATTTGAAACGAGAAACATACAGGATGGTATTAACAGTAAATGAGGCAATACTGGAGAAAAAAATTGTGAACCTGAAAATATAGTGATGGAACTACTCAAAATGATACACGAGAAAAAAGGCAGAAAACATGGACAGAATGCCAGTGAGCTATAGAACACCATCAAGCAACTGAGACAGCAAGCCTGGACAAAAAACTGAGAAAAAATGGACAGAAAAAAATACCATAAATACCAGTACTCACAGATCCAAGAAGTTCACCAAATTCCAAAAAGAAGAAACACAAAAGAAAAACACAAGGTACAACATAAACAAAATACTGAAAACCAGTGATGAAGAGAAAGCCCTAAAAGCAGCCATGGGGGAAACACCCTCAGTGTGTCCAGAGACACAAAGTATCCAGCAGAGGCAGATGGGAAGCCACACACTCCATCACCAGCACCATGCCCCCAGGCAGCAATGCCCAGGCAGCTGTGCTGAGCTGGTTGGGGTTGGGCATCAAAGACACCTGCAAGTTCAGCATCCTCTCACCAAGAGCCTCTCTGGGCCCACACCCACCAAGGGTACACACGCATGTGTAGTTTCCTCCTCAGAATGTGCAAGTAAAAAAAAGTGCCATGGCAATGCTACCAAAACAGGGCTGGAGCCGGGGAGGGGAGGGCAACGGGAGACTGTCCCACAGCAGGACAAAACCAACATAAGGAGCTTCCCCCTCAGTGCCAGGCCTGGGGAGGCTGGCCTCCCTCCCTAGGAGATATATGTTGGCATGTGTGTCTGACTGGCCTCTACTAAGTCAGATAAGAAGTGTCTTCAGAAAAGTGGATGCGCTCTGAGCAGATCGGAGTCACTCCAGCCTGAATGACATTCACTCGACTCCCACCCAGCCCTGTAGTCCAGCCCAGGGCAGCAGTATCTGCTCCTCACCAAGCATCCTGGGCTGGCACCACGCTTCAGAGTCGACCTGGAGGGGCCATCATGGGATGGGAGGTCCCCACGAAACTGTGAGCTAAGCTATGAGCCCCTGGGGCAGGTAGGCTGGTCCTGTCTGCCCCATACCCTCTACCACCCTGAGAACAACATACTAAAAACTCCATGCAGGTGCCAGGAGGGCCCCTCCTCCCAGAACACCAGTTGCCTGAACTAGTGTTCTAGCAGGGAGCAATTGTGCCCTCTCCACGTTTCACAATGCCTGGGGGCATTTCTGGTTGTCACAATTTGGGGATGGTACCAGAAGCTAATGGGTAGGGTCAGAGACACCACTAAACACCCCATGATGCACAGGACAGACCACATGGAATCCTTTGGTCTAAAATGTCACCAGTTCTGCAGCTGAGGGCCTGGCTGAGTGAACAAGTACCGGGCTGCCTGGCATCGGCAGATCCACCTTAGCTGCATACGAGGTGTGACACCCCCGCCCACAAAAGGCAAGTCTTCTGTCCCACCTGCATGTCGCCAAGCCAACACTGTGATCCTCTGGTCTCCAACTTGGGCTTATAGTCCCTCCAAGAGGAGCTTAGGATTAAGACATCGGGCTTTTGACCTGAGCTCTGCCTCTGGCTGTCACTCTGGAAATGTTAAAAAACTTTTCTGGGTCCATTTCCTTCACAAAGTAGAGGAGTTGAAAGAGATGATTTAAAACTACTTCCACGGAGAGAGAAAGAAACATAAACACTCTACATTATGTATATGTTTATATTTATACATAATGTGTGTGTGTGTGTGTGTGTGTGTGTGTGTGTGTGTGTGTGTGTGTGTGGAGAGGGGCCCAGAAAAGGCTGTGCACACACTGCTGAGACCAGCCCCATCCTTGGATTTAAAATGTGAATGTCCTGACCAGCCTCCCTCCCTCCTCCCTGAGTCTTTTTATTTTTTATTTTTTGAGTTGGAGTCTCATTCTGTTGCCCAGGCTGGAGTGCAGTGGCACGCTCATGGCCACTGCAGCCTCAACCTGCTGGGCTCAGATGATCTTTCTGCCTCAGCCTTCCAAGTAGCTGGAAGTACAGGCATGCCTGTACCACGTCTGGCTAATTTTTTGATTTATGGTAGAGATGAGATCTTGCCAAGTAGCCCAGGCTGATCTCGAACCCATGGGCTCAGGCAATCCTCTCCCTTGGCCTCCCAAAGTGCTGGGATTATAGGCGTGAGTGCCACCGCTCCCAACCGAGTCTGATTTTTTTAATCAAGTACAAAGAGGTGAAGAAGAAGGGCTAGGTCTTACTTGTCGTAACCATGCAAGGGTACCCATCGAGCTCCTAAACAGAGTTGACCTATTGGATCACAGCCCACATTCTCAGACTCCCTGGTGACTGTGTCTGGAAAGGCCTGGTTAGGGTATGCTGCTTTTCCAGCCCCTGCCTTGTCACCTCCGTACTTGGTGAAGGCGGCTTTCAAGGCTGTCCACAGTCCCAGTTCCACAGTCCCAGTTCCAACTTCTTATACAGCTCTCTCACACACAAATACACACACATTCTCCCCAGGCCAGAGCCCTGACACCCACGGTCACAACAGTAGTGGGGTGGTCTACTTCCTCCTGTGCCCTTCCTACATCCACATCAGGCCAGAGCTCTTATAAGTGCTGGGCTCAGCCCTCCTGCAGGTCAAGGATTCCCCATGAAGGCAATGGAAAATGGTGAACCCCAAGGTACACACTCCAAAGAGTGGACACACATCATCTGCATCTAAACAGAACTGCAGGTGCCCACAGCCTCCTTTCTGAAGTTTTTCTTTTGTTGCTTGCTATCTTAAGTTACATAAAGACTCTGGGGCCTGGGCAAAGGGCATGGCACACACAGAATAGATAAAGATACAGGAAAGCTCTCCTGCAGAGGGCGGCTGGAACAAAACAAAGAGCAGAGAGGGCAGTGCAACAGAGAAGGTGGGGGCTTCAGAGATGGGGCTACCAGGAGCCCACACCCCTTCACAGTTGCTCACCCCTCACCCCTCGCCTGCTGACACATGAAGCAGATGGCCAGGCCCGGGCAGCTGATAGAGGTCAGCAGTCTGTGTGCCTGTCTGCTCCTCCCCCAGAGCTGGAGATGTGAGCAGCAGGACAAAGTCAACACCTGTCTCTGTCCTGGTGGAAGTGACATCCTGCAAGAGTGCCCTAGAGTGGGGGTGGCAAGGTCACCTAGTGCTGTGTCCCAGTGAGACACACCTGGAAACAGCTCACATTGTCCAAGGCTTTCCAGAGCCTACAAAAGCTCAGAAAGAGAACTCAGAGGTGCAGGGGGCCCTGAACACTCCTGGAGTGCCCCAGGCATGGCACCTGGGAGGGCTGCCCACCCACCCAGCACTCACCGTGCATGCACAACCCAGGTGCCGTGCCTGCAACTAGGGACACAGTGGCCATGGCAGATGACCTCTGCCCTCTAGAAGCACACAGCAAGGGCAGGGAAAACAAGGAGACAGACTAACAGTGGGGTGGTGCTGAGCTCAGAGGAGGGCACCACACCGACTGGCAGCAGCCAGGAAGGTGGCCAAACAAGGCAGAGAGGCGGGTGCGGAGAACAGCGTTCCAAAGAGAAGTCACACGCAAAAGCTTGAGAGGAGAACCGGAACCGCAAAGGCCTAACAGGGACCCACGTGTGCCAGGAGCAGGCTCCTGGTTGTCATGGAATCCTGACACATCCAGCCTAAAGGAACTTTGATATTGTTCTGTCAAGTCCAATCCATTCATCTTAAGTGGGGGAACAGAGGTCTATGGAGGACCGTTACTTGACCAGAGACACAGGGCTCATGAATGGTTGAACCAGAGCCCATCCTCCTGACTCAACAAAGACCCCTCGAATGTCTCCCATCATACTCTGAGTGCTGACGGACCCTTCCAGACCGAGGGCCACCCCACACTGCTCTCTACCAAGATGGACTGTCCCAAACACCAAGGAACGGCCCACCCAGGCCTCCGCTCACCCAGGAAGGGAGTGCTGGAGACAGGCTGTGCATGTGTGTGCGTGTGTGTACATAAGTGTGTGGGCAAAAAAGGGTCCTCCAGAAATGAAGAAGGGATGTTCTGGGAACTGAAGGAAGTCACCAGCCAACAGAGACATAGGATGCCTCCAGCCAAGTGGCTTGATCAATACCCTCCTCCCCAGGACACCCACCCTCCTCCTGCCGGACACACTCGAGTAGCTGGGGGCAGCAGTCATTTCAGGGAAGCTGAAAGGCACCCTGTCAGCCTTGCCCAGGAGGTGGGCCTCCAGCCAGGGGCCAGGCCAGCAACAGGAGTCTCAGGCCCTGCCATCCCCAAGTCCCTGCCCTAGGCAGCACTCGCTCTGCCATGGTCCTCCAGCCTCTGGCCTCCGGTCTCCAATCTGCCACCCATGCTGGCCCAACACATGTGCGGGGAGACTGTGCTCACTGGTGTTGAGTATAACCCAACAGAATCCAAACAGAAGGTACAGGAATTCAACAGTCAGGGCAATTCCTCCTCCTCTCCTGACAAAGGCACATGTCCACACCCAACCAGCAGGTTAGCAGCCACAGGAAGAGATGTGGGTACCAGGCTGCAGCCCATGGACTGACCTCATCTTGATGCCGGCGACCCTCTGTTCTGAGACCCTGAAGCCCAGGTGTCATAACACATTCAGGCTACTAGAACTCTCTCTTGTTCAAATGCCCTCAGATGCTGCCTCTGACGCACACTCTGTGCCAGCAGAGGCTGGGCCTGGCCATCGGGATGGAAACGGGCAGGGAAAGACAGTGGCTCACCAGAAACACTGCCCAGCTTGGTGGAGAGGCCATGTCTGGCCCTGCACTCCAAGGGGGGCTGGTGGGCACCGTGTTGGGATGCTTGCACGCTGCCTCGAGGAGGATCTGCGTGGAGCCTGTCTGTGTGCATGGTGTGCACGTGTGTAGAGGTGGGGGGATGACTCCCTCCGCTTCCCCGCAAGTGACAATCCTCAGGACATGCCCTCCAAAAGGCAAAAGCACAGATTTTGACTCCAAGCCTCACTGCCTGAGAGAACTTCTTGTTCTTTCTCTCTGCTCCCCTGGGGAAAAGCAGCAGTGAATATAGGACAGGGTGGATAAGAACAACCCTGGGAGCTCCAGAGGGACCACTAGACCATCATAAAAGGCCTTTTCGGGGGCAGCAGCACATTCCCCAGGCCACTCTAACTCCCGATGGCAACCACACCCCCAAAGCATGGACAGATCACCTCTGGCCTCCAAGAGTCTGCTGTCATCTACACAGACACCCCTATTTCTTGCCAGTCTCCTACACGTAGCTTGCAACATGCCTGAAAGGTATGGTCCCCAGCTCACCAGAAACTGCTCCTGGAGCTGGGGATGCTGCAATCCCAGACATAGTCAAGACACAGCATGACAGGCGTGTCCTTTTCAGCATTCCGCATGGCTGCAACAACTCACTAAGCAGTGAGGTGTGGATGACGAGAAGACAGGGGAGAGCAAGCAGAGGCTACTAAGAGTCACAGATAAAATAACAAAAAAGAGCGAAAAGAGAAACTGACCAGAACCAGCACCAACAAGGGCCTTACACAGGAAAGCAGGGAGTACTGGCATGAAAGCCCTGAAGGCAGAATTGTCAGGGAGATGGGAAGAGAGGAGGGTTCAAGAGGGAAAGAGAGTACATTCTTTTTGGGGCAGGAAGGCTGAAGTGGACAGGCTAGATGGGGGGTGGAGGGAAGTAAATGCCATGCTGAAATCCTGCAGGGCAAATGACAGTTCTTGCTGGTTTCCCTACTGTCTGTGACACGGCACGCTACTTAATCCACAAAGCATGATGTATTCATTTGAGGACTTAAGGTAAGGCCAGTGTGCACAGTCATGAAAGTGAGGCAGGGAAAGGCAGCCTTGGGTCTACAGGTAGTGGGCAGCCAACAATCATTCTTGAGCAGGAAACCTCGCCTAATGCAATTTCACAAGCATTCACTACAGGCCTCCTCTACATGAGAACTGAGCATTCAGGTACTCAAGGAGCCCGTCCTGCTGGGTCTCCCTCAGCTCTGCCTCCTTGCTGGGCCTCCTTCAAGCCTTCATCCTGCTGGGCCTCCCTCAGTGGGAAGGGAGTGGCACCTAGTCTAAGGCCCATGTTCAGGGAAGACGACCCTGGCAGAAGACTAAGGCAGCCTGGGCCAGGCACGGTGGCTCACACTGGCAATCTCATTAATTTAGGAAGGCCAAGGCAGGAGGATCACTCAAGGCCAGCCTAGGCAACATTTCGAGACCCACAGGGGAGCTGGCAGCAGCTAGTTGCAGCTAGACAGAAGGCAATGGGAGGAGGAGTCGTGGCGAAAGCAGGAAGATGCGGTTTCAATTTCCAGATGGAGCCAACATCTCCAGGAGAGGCTCTGGCTCCTGAACACCGAGCACTGAGGTCAGTGTGCCCAGCGGTCCCGCCTGTTTTCTAGGAAGGAGGGCTGCACATCCTGCTCTTCCCATCTGCCCAGCATGATTTCCTGTAATTCTGCAAGGGGCGGGGATAGATGTGGAGATGAGGAAGGAGAAGCCACGAGACTCCCATCACACCCACCACCGCCCCCTCCATCACACTGACCCCTCAGTCACACTGGCCCTCCCACCACAGCTTTCAGTGCACCTCACCACCCTGCACCAGAGCTCTGTTCTGGGAAGAAAAGAAGGGGAAGAAAGCACATATTTTTAAAGCCTGGGGAAATGTTCCCTGCACAGCTGTTCCCTTTCTAGGCTGGGGTTCCCCAGCTGCATGTAGTGAGGAAGGAGGGATAGACAGAGAAGCATCAGCCCCAACAGTAGACCAGCCTGGCTCCCAGAAGTGTGTCCTCCCTCAGACTGCCTCCTGCTGGGCCTCCCTCAGGCCTGCCTCCCTTATGAGCTCTCTTTCAGGCCTGCCTCTCTGCCAGGCCTCCCTCAGCTCTGCCTCCCTGCTGGGCCTCCCTCAAACCTGCTTTCTGCTGGGCCTCCCTCAGGTCTGCTTCCCTTATGGGCCCTCCTTCAGGCCTACCTTCCTGCTGGCCCCTCTGTTGTCTAGACCGTTCCAGGTCAGGGAGGGAACAGAGGTGAACCAAGTACCCCTGGACTAACCTGTGCTTCCTCATCTTTCCTTGAGAAACAGGCATACCTTCTAATCTCTTAAAAACAAGAAGCTGGGCTCAGTGGCTTAGCCTGTAATCCCGCGCCTTTGGGAGGCTGAGGTGAGTGGATTGCCTGAGCTCCCGGGTTCGAGACCCACCTGGGCAGCGAGACCTCATCTCTACAATAAATAAAAAGTTAGCCGGGAGTGGTAGCGCGCGCCTGTAATTCCAGCTACTCGGAAGGCTGAGGCGGCAGGATCGCTGGTGCCCAGCAGGTCGAGGCTGCAGTGGCCGGGAGTGGCCACTGCACTCCAGTCTGGGTGACAGAGTGAGTGAGACTCCAACTCAAAAAAAAAAAAAAAGCAAGTTATTGAGGAAGCAAATAAGAGATGCGCATCTCTACAAATGAGAGTGCAGTTGGTCCTCTTTCCTAACCATGAAACAAGCATCAGCAAGAAGATAGCTCAGATGGAACGAAAGACTCATTGCTGCTGTTTCTCCCAGTGTGGTGACTTCTCTGCCTTCTCTAAATAAGAACGTCCGGGCCTGTGACAGACACTGCTGATCTTAGAACATCCCTGCTGTGCCTTTCCACACAGGGGCCAGGAGCTAAAACAAGGCTGTGTTCTGAGAATATGCTACTGCAAACCAATGTATTCCCAGGGCTCTACGCTAGGCTTCCCAGGATGGCAAACAGTTGTTCACAAGCCTGTGGCCTCTTAGCTGGGTGTGGTAGCATGCCTTTAGTCCTAGATACTCAGGAGGCCAAGGCGGAAGAATCACCTGAGCCCAGGAGGTTGAGGATGCAGTAAGCCTTGATCATGCCACTGCACTCCAGCCTGGGTGACAAAGCAAGACCCTGTCTTCATTAAAAAATCAGCTAGGTGTGGTGGCGTGTGCCTGTAGTCTCAGCTATTCAGGAGAGTAAGGGGAGAGGAGTGCTTGAGCCTAGAAGTTCGAGATCAGTCTGGGCAACATAGCAAGACTCTGTCTCTACAAAAAAAAAAAAATTAGCCAGGCACAGTGGCACACACCTGTAGTCCCAACTACTTAGGAGGCCAAGGTGGGAGGATTGCTTGAGAATAGGTGTCTGAGGCTGAAGTGAGCCATGATCATGCCATTGCACTCCAGCTGGGTAACAGAGTGCGACATCAATTCCAAAAAATAAAAAAGTAATTAAAAAAAAAACAAAAAGCCTGTTGCCTGGCTGTGTTCATGGGGAGAGGGATATTTTGTCATTCTGTTCAGGACAATAATAATAGTATCATTACTACTAGCTGGCATTTGAGTGCTTACTCACTGTGCAAAGATCTAAGCATTTAAATCTCATCTCTGGTTTAATCCTTACAACAACCTGCCCAAGGTCACACAGAAAGTGTTAAGTCTGAAATTTCAAGCTAAGTGTATGACCCCAAAGCAAGGCATCTGAGCAGAGGTTCAAGGGTATTCTATGTTGTAAAATGTAACTGATTTCAAATGTAAAAATTATCCTGGATGTATTGTGAACTACGTGGCATCATGATAAAAAGAAATGGGAAGCTTCCAAGATATTTCCCTGCTGCCTGGAGCTATATGCATCTTCTGGAAGTGGGTGGAGCTGGGCTTTCCTCCTCGACTACAATTTTTTTTTTTTAGTTGGGGGTCTCACTCTGTCACCCAAGCTGGAATACAGTGGCCTGATCACAGTTCACTACAGCCTCAACCTCCTGGGCTCAGATAATCCTCCCACCTTGGCCTCCTGAATAGCTAGGACTACAGGCATACATTACCATGCCCAGCTAAGTTTTTATTTTATTTTATTTTGTAGAGATGGGGGTCTCACTATGTTGCCTAACTTGGTCTTGAGCTCCTGGGCTCAAGCAATCCTCCTGCCTTGCCCTCCCAAAGTGCTGAGATTACAGGTGTCAGCCATAGTGCTTGGCCTCTATTTTTTTTTGGGGGGGGGATAAGACATCTGGCTCTGTTACCCATGCTGGCATGCAATGTTGCAATCATAGCTCACTCACTGCAGCCTCAAACTCCTGGTCTCAAGTGATCCTCCTACCTTGGCCTTTCAAAGTGCTAGGACTGCAGGTTTGAGCCTCTGGAGATTACAGGTGTGAGCCACTGCATCTGGCCTAGCTCTACTTCAGAACATGAGCACAGGAAAGCTGGCTCAACACACAGATAAGAGGGGCTGACTTAGAAGGTCTAGGCTGGCTAGGTGATGCTGAGAGACACTGCCATGGGGCATCTTAGGAGATTTCCACAGCCACTGAAAGCCTTGGGACCACAGATCACAAGATATGGTTAATTCCTCTGCATTGCAAATGACACAAAGCATCACTCAGTCCTGGGTGCCTCATGCTGAGAAAGTTGTGGACAGGATGAAGAGGACAGGAACACAGGGACACTGGCTCCCGCCCCTCTGCAGGCATACATTTGAGCTACCTTCTCTGCGTCCACACGCACGCTTGTCCCCAAGCATCCACATCTGAAGTGACCTGACAAGGAGCATGACTTCTTAGGGAAATAACTGTGAAGACAGGTGAACTGCAGGTGAAGGCTCCAACTCAGATTCTTAATAGAAACCTACACAGAAAGAGCTGGGGTGGAAGAGCAACCATGCACATGTGCTCTCTGAAGCAGCTGCCCAGGCTCTGTGCATATGGAAACTGAGCCAAGATACATCCGCTTTAGGGTCCTGCCTCTTAGTGTCCTGACCAGTCAATCAGTGACTGTCCATATGTGAGTTCACCAGGTCTGTTGTCCCTCCCTGGCCCTCAGTGGTCCGTTCCAATCACATTACCCTCCCAGGAAAATGGCTCCACGCTTGGAAACGGTCTAATTAAGTTGTGCAGAAGCAGTGGCGCTTGCCCAAGCAGCAGCCAGACACTCTGCTGAGTTCTGGCTGCTGCCTCCCCAAGGGAGGCCCCTCCCCTCCTGCTCCCACAAGATCCTTCTGGAAACAGACTGCCCAGCTCGCTACTCACCAGAGGGTCCATCCTCGGAATGCCTTTTTACCCCCATTATCTATAAAATGGGTACAGTATCAGCACCTGCCACTAGCTGCTGTGAAGTTGAAGCTAATGCATGAAGGCATGCAGGGCAGTGCCTGGCACAGGGAAGCAGCAGTGCACATTACTAACATCACCAGCCTGCTGGGTGGGGAGAAAGCTGCACAGATCGAGAGCCATGCAAGCCCCCGGGCAGCCTCAGTTCCTCACTGCACTCGACCCTCACAACACCCGTTGTGAGACTACAAGTGCACAGAGCTTCCTGCTACAAGGAGGAAAGCAAGCTGTTGCCCTCTAAGTCTCCCCTGTGAGGGTGGGATGCCCAGTGGTCTCCGTAGGCCACTGCAACATACTAGCTGGTGCTCAGTAATGCCAAGCTGAGGGACACTCTACAGGTCGGGTGCACTACAACAGAGCAGTTGGACCACAAACCTTGGTCTGTCCTGAGCGTGCTAGCCAACTGCAACAGAGGAGTATCTGGAGGAGGGGCGGCCAGAAGTCATGGGGCAGGGTCAGAACTGCCCCTGAACAACCTCTATGTCTGCAGGGAATAAGGTGTGACTAGCCCTGCCCAGCTCTCCCGCTGGCACATGGCCCATGCAGGTGGGATTCAAAGGCAGGGGACACTGCCCTGGCTGGTGAACCTGGAGCTGCCCCTCAGGTACACAGGTTGCCTGTGAACACCAGGGACCAAGAGGCTCCCTGTGGCCTGATGGCCACTGCTTTAAGAACAGAGGCTGTGGGTCCTCCAGGCCCCTCTGTCCCATCCCTGGCCAATCAGGGGGGAGTGGCCATAGGCCAACATTCCACCCCCTCCAAGAGACCCCTCCCACCCCTTTCTCCATGTTAATACCCCCCTTCAGCAGGACTGTCCCCTCCCAAGCCCCCCAGCTCCACCTGGCCCTGTTCTCTCCTCCAGGCCTGTGTTCTCTATCTCCCTCATCCTCCCCAGCTTTCTAATCCACATGTACTCACCTGCCTGTTTCGGGAGCTTCCTGACCTCACAGTGCAATCACCCCCAGCCAGAGCACAAGGTGGTGTCCCAGCAGAGCATGCATCCAACATCTCCTGCCTAGTCCCCCTCCCAGGGGTTCTTCTTTCCTCTTTTCTAGGATACTTTGATTGAGGCCTTCCAGGTTATCACATGCTCGAAATAGATGTGTCTTCACCCAAAGCAGTGACACACAATACACCCTTCAGTCTCCAGGGTATCTCTGTAGCAGGCACCTGGCCCCATCAGCAGTCTCACACTAGCAGGAAGGCTGGTCATTTTCTACCTACCCACCACAGACCAAGTTGTGAGAGGCAGTCATCAGTGTGGGGGTGGGGGCAGGAGGGAGGGGCACACCTCATTAACAAGGGTACCTGCATAATGAACATTTGTATACCTAACCTGAATTGTACCCCACATCCTTAAAATAAAAAAAAATTGCAATAATTTAAAAATTTTTTTAAAAGAGTCCCTCTGGGCCACAGCAGAGATCACTAAGGGATCTAGGAGTAAGAGCAACCTCCATCGGAGGCTAAAGCCCCAAAGGAGGAGTCCCATAATGCCATATTCTCATGTAAAAACCTGTAATGAATTCTGGCAGCAAGAACATCTGCCAGTTTTACTAGCAATGCCATCTGGTTCATTTCTGATAAGGCCCAGGCACAATGTCACACAGACCAGGGACTGCCCAGCACAGTCCCCAGAAGAGGCCTCCCAGACACAGCTCCAGGGCAGGGTGTGTGCCTCTCTCCCAGGTCCCAGAACTTGGCACACCCACAATGGGTCTGAGTAAACCTGAAGCATGGGTCTACAAGCATATCCTCCAAAACTTCCTGCTGTCCCCTCAAAGCCAGAAATAACTGAGGTAAAGGATGAGCTTCCAAACCCAGGTGAGCTCTAAAGACACGTGACAAAGGGCCTGATAACATGAGTTTCAGAGGGGCTTTCACCAAGGGGGGCTTCTCCACTGAAGATCCATATCTGTAGTTAGTAAAGAGTAAGTGGGTCCTGTCCACGAGCTCTTTTTGGTCCTCTGGGGTCCTCCCGTTACCAAATGAACAGGCTTCAGAGTAGGCTAGAGAGGGTGGTGACTTGGGTGGTTGAAGCAGAGGAAATGGGTACCACGAAGGTGGCCCCTTGCCCTTTTCAGATTCCAACAGGGTAACCCCACAGCAAGGAGATCCCCCAAAGACACACAATGCTAGGGTATGCAGCCACCACGCAGGCACACGTGGAGAAGGAACTATGTGAAGCACATGCAACAACACAAACCTCCACATGCCATGAGGGTCTGCACAGATAGCCTGCTCCTTCTTCCCGCCACACCATGCAGATGCCCACTGGGAAACCCATCACACCCTGCTGCCTGTCACTTTTCAGGATCCAGGCGGGAGGGAGTAGGAGGGAGCAGGAAGAGGCAGGAGGGGGCAGGAAGAGGCAGGAGGGGACAGAGAGGGAAGAAGAAGTAAGGAGGGGCCAAGGGGGAAAGGGGACCTGGGAAGCTAGAGGTACAGGGTGAGGCTGTGCTGGACCCCAGGCTCCTGCCCAGGGCTGGCCTAAAGACGGGACAGCGCGCTAAAGCGCGCTAAGGACACAGCACCTGCACAGCACCAAGCACCCCTCTCACACTGTGAGTATACAGAACTGGGACCCGGGCAAGTGTCAAGCCTACACCCACCCACCTGGCTTAATCTACCATTCAGTCTACACCAGCAGGGTGTTCCTGCAGGTGGAAGGCCTTGGGGAGCGCCTGAGCATCCCGAGAGAGGGACCTTCCCTGGAAAGGTTGCCTGTCCCAGGCCAGGCCTTCCAGGATGAAAGGGGGCACGAGCAGACTCAGGCAGGGTGGGGGGGGCGGTCATGTGGATGCCAGCAACAGGAACAGTCCCACAGAGCTGATGGAGAGGTGCCCACAAGGGGGGTGGTGGGGGGTCTGCCACCCACCAAACTCAGCAGGGTGTGCCAAAGGGAGAGGAAGCAGCCCTCCCTCTGGCCACTCCAGAAGTGGAATGGGGACATGGCCCTGAGCTGGCCTCTCCCACTCACCCAGCACTCCAGATCCTGGCCAGTGCCCTGTGCAGCCCACAGAATGCTTCCGCGTCTCACACCCAGAGCCTAGCCAGCACTTCCTGCATGTACACCTGCAGCCTCTGCAGTCTGTACCACCCACTCAGGCAGGGGCAGGCGCCGAGGCACAGGGGAGATTGTGCGGGTGCCGGTCCCACTTCTGCCGCCAGCCCAGCATCTGGCCTTAAGACAGGGCACTACTGCTCTGTGCCTTACTTTCTGTAACTTTAAAGTGGGCACAACACCCACCTCTCTTCAAGCACCACCAGGAGGATGCCTACTGGCACCGGCTCATCATGACTGGGCCCTTCCCATGTGCCAGATACTAGGCTGACCCTAACATGTCTTGCTCATTCAACCCTCAAAATCCCGGCATGGAATAGACACTACCATTGGCTCCATTTTCAGGTGGAGAAGCTGGAGCTTAACAAAGTTAGAGACTTGCCCAAAGTCACATAGCCAGACAGGACGTCTAACACTATAAGAAAGTGGCTGGCAGCTCATGAATGCCTTTTCCCCAAACTGCCCCTTTTCAGATTCAGGCACTGAAACTGCCATTTTAAATATCCTAGCTAATTTGATTTTCATAGCAATTCTATAAGTGGATACTATTAAATGTAACTTTAGTAAGTTATTCAAGTTATCCATACCAATAGAGAAAAATTCAAATGACATAAAATGCAAGTTTAAGAAGCTTTAGTTCCCTTTACCGTCATCACCCAGAACTCCTCACCCCAAGTAAATATTAATACTTTGGCAGCAACCCTCCTAGAGACAAGTAGTGTTAGAATCATTTCCATTTTACATATAGAAAAACTAAGGATCAAACAGGTTAAATTTGGCCAGGCTCAGTGGCTCATGCCTATAATCACAGCACTTTGGGAGACCAAGGAAGGAGGAGGTGGTTCAAAGGCAGCTTGGGCAACATAGTGAGACCCCATCTCTACAAAAAATAAAAAGTATCTGGGTACAGTGGTGCACACCTATAGTCCTAGCTACTCAGGAGGCCAAAGTGGGAGGATCTCTTGAGCCCAAAAGGTCTAGGGTACAGAGTGGATGATAGAGTGAGACCCTGTCTTTAAAAAATAAAATAAAAGGTTGACTTCGCTCAAGGTCAGTAGCCAGCAAGTGGTAGTGCTGAGATTGGAAGCAGGTCACTCTGATGCCAGAGCTCACAGCCCTCCTCTGCCTCCATGGCTTCCTGCTAAGTACCCACCTGATAGAACAACTGTCCATTTCCAGCCATCCCAGGAAAGGCCCATGGCCAGTCTCCCTCCTCCAACTAAATGGGAAACCTGACAGGGCAGTCCAGGCGCAGCCCGGCCGAGAACACAGGAATCTTCACGGTCCTTCACATCCAGGCCGTCCAGGGTGGAGCCATCACCTCCTACCTCCCACCTCCCACACAGGCCACCTCCAGCCTCCAAAAACAAGGGCAGGACTGCAGAGACCTATGGGACACACTGGGCTCCTCCTGTCAGTGGCAAAGGATGGAGGCTCCTTTGGGAGCCCTTAAAAGTTCTGAGGTAGAGACAGTCCCCTTAGGGAACCATATCAGGGCGTCTTGGGGGCCCTGGACCCACCGTCGCTGCACCGTCAGACACACCTGCAGGACAGTCAGGATGAAGACTCCCACCGCACCTGACATGGGGTGAGCTTGGGGCACCACTAAAACCCACTATGATCCTTGGACCGCAGGGAACTCTGGATTTTTCCCTGGCTCACTCCCATCTGGACCCTCCCAGAAGCATGCATTCCTAGGTACCATTTCTGGATCCCTGCGGCCAGCCCTCTCCTCTAAAAAACTAAACATAAAAACCCCTCATCCTGTCTGGGAATGCTTTCTCCTCTGGCAAGAGACAAGGGCTGCCCTTTGAAATGACAGTCACACGTCATTTTACGGTTGGGACACTTTCTGAGAAGTGTGCTGTCAGGCGGCACTGCTATGCGAACATCACAGAGGGTGACACATGCCTAGACGGCAGTTCCTTCTACATACCTACGCCAGACAGTCCAGCCCACTGCTCCTGGGCTACATACCGAATAGCAGGTGACTACATGCTATAGCACGCACGGGGCACCAAAGGCAATCGCACACAACATTAAGCATGTGTGCATCTAAACATACCCAAATACAGAAAAAGGACAATAAAAATGTGGCATAGAAGATCAAAACTGGTCCCCCTGTGTAGGGTGCCCACCATGACTGGGGTCTGAGGACTGGATGTTGCTGTGGGTGCATCGGTGAGTGACAGTGAGTGAGTTTGACAGCCCAGGACATCTCACTGTATATCATCATACACTCATAAACATTGCACACTTGGGTACACCAAACCTATGAAACATAGTTTTCTTCTGTAAGTTAACCTTCGCTTACTGAACTTTTTCACTTTGTAAGCTTTCTAATTTTTTAAAACTTTTTGACTCTTTTGTAATAACACTCAGCTTAAAACACACATTGTACAGTGGTACAAAAGTATTTCTTTTCTTCATATCCTTAAACTATATGCTTTTTCCATTTTGTTTTTACTTTTTAAACTTTTTTGTCAAAAACTAAGACACAAATACATACACTGGCCTAGGCCTACACAGGGTCAAAATCATCAATATTGCTGTCTTCCACCTCCACATCTGTCCCCCAGGAAGATCTTTAGGGAGGTAACATGCATGGTGCTGTCACCTCCTAGGATAACACACCTTCCTCTGAAATCCCTCCCAAGAGGTGCCTGAGGCTGTTTACAATTAACTTTTTTTTTTTATAAATAGAAGGAGTACACTCTAAACTAACGACCAAAAACACAGTGTAGTGAATATATATTATAAATATGTGAGCCAGCAACACAGTCATGCATTATCATGATGAAGCAGTGTGTACTGTACTTAACTGCATGTGGAGACCTTTACACAACTGGCAGCACACAGGTGTGTTTACACCAGCATCACTTAAACACATGAGTAATGCACTGTGCGGTGACACTGCCATAGCCACAACGATACCATGTAACAGAAGTTTCCAGTTCCAGTATACTCCTAGGGGTCACCAACATGTATGCAGTCCATCACCAACCGGAATGTTACGTGGCACATGACAGTAGGTGCACGTTCACACTGCTATACTGCCAGGACACAAAAACACACCATCCTCAAGGGCACCTATGCTGAGATGAGGGTGGAAGACAGAGAAGGGCCTTGTTGTCACCTGCTGCTCCTCAGCAAGTTGGAGTCCGTCAGGACTGCAGGCCCAAGAGGGTCCCATCTGGGCAAGCACACAGACCAGTGTGGGATTAGTGTGTGAGCCTGGGCTGACCAGCTCATTACACACAGGTCTGGGCCCATGACAGGCCAGCTAGCTGCCAAAGCCCTCATCATGCTCCCGTGTAAGATGGAGCCAAAATGAAGAAACTTCTACTGCTATTAACATGATGTCCAACCTGCACAGTAAACACACAAGAAACTTAGGCCATCCTCAAGGGGTTGAAATCTATGAGGAGAAAAGACCAACCAAAACACTGGCAGACAAGTCGAAAATGTCTAATTCAGTATTAGACCATGAGCTGCCAAGAATTCCTGGGGGGAAGATAACTACCATATGCAAAAAGCATCCAATAAAAACATGTTCGATTAAGAGTGAGTTCAGAGGTAGCTCGGAACACACCCCACCTTGTTGTTTAACACTACCCAACTAATAACTTCACTATTCAGAGTTCTACCAACACCAAACCTTGCACTCTACCATTACTCACACCTATCCCAAGAGCATACCCGAGTTTGTACAACAATATGCTTTCAAAAAGGCCTGCACAGACCTTCCAAGGTGACCTGCACAATAATGACCTGCACAATAATATTTTATAATTCCAGAAGAACTGCCCCCCAAAAAGAGCTCAACTCTGGAGAACAACGAGAAACAAGTCATCCTATGTGAACTATTTCCTGCCTGCAACTCAATTCATACTAAATGCTAAATATATTTCTCTCTCCAAACTACAGGGGCAAATGTGTGAGATGACTTTAGGGACTGAATGACAAACCAAGCAGAGTGGCTCACACCTGTAATCCCAGCAATTTGGGAGGCCAAGGCAGGAGGCTTCAGCCCAAGAGTTTGAGATCATTCTGATCAACATAGCAAGAGCCCATCTCCAAGAAAAAAAACAGCCAAGTATACTCGGCATACTTGTAATCTCAGCTACTCAGGAGGTTGAGGCAGAAGGATCACCTGACCCCAGGAGGTTGAGGCTCTGGTGAGCCATGATCAGCCACTGCACTCTAGCCCAAGCAACAAAGTGAGACTCCAAAAAAAAAGGGGAAGAGTAAATGATGAAATGATGCCTCCTGAGGCTTCTAAAAGAACAAGACAATTCTAGAAACAAAGACCTGCACCTGAAATGAGCAGCCAAGTCGCTGGTCTTCACCTATAAGAAGGGGCCTTTCCCTGTTTCTGACTGGCTTTGCTGAGACATTCTGGACAAGCCCTGACACCCCTTCCCTCACTTCCCACACCATGGGTCCTGAGCTATCTTCCTGTCAGTAGACAGGGGAAACTTGGTAACCATTAACAAGTGTTTATCACCTTGTTTATGTTTTTCACTCAAGTCAGGCCTCCCTTCAAACATGGCCATTTAAAAAATTTCAACAATGACACTCTTTCATTCCTTGTCACCAAGGCTTGTAGCCTGAGTCACCTTGCCCTCCTATACTTGTTATTTTAATCCTGGTCAATCATTAATCCGGGAGACAGTCACTGACCTCAGGGAACTCCCAGGATCAGCCTGGAACGCAGGCCTATGCAGAGGTGGGTATTCCCAAACAGGTCAAAAAGTCATAGATAGGGCAGGAAAAGAGAGTTCACGAGTCAACACTTCTATTTAAAACTGAGGCCTCAGGGAGATGGGAGAAGAAAAAAGAAGTTCCCAAGGAACTCAGGCCCTGGCCCCATATACTCCCCTTCTCCCTTCTCACAAGGGGGAAGCCACACCTCCTTTTCTCTCTTAATTAACAAAAGGATACTTTCAGGGTCTGAAATCATTCCCAGGTTAAAAACTAATTGCTTAAGTAAAGCCAGAATACAGGACTCCTCACACCAGACCAAACTCCTAGCCCCAGCTCCCTGCTGAGTGACACCTTGCCTTCTTGCTGGGAGGCTGAGGACTCTCCAGGGACCCTTGAGAAGTCTTCCCTTCCCGGTGACTACTGGCTAGAACACCAAAGTCATGAGCAGAGCCAGAGCAGTCAGCTGAAAGTCAGCTGTCCACAGCACACTCCTCCAATATTTTTTTTAAAGCAAGCGGCTGCAGGCGCACCCATTATGCTAACCCCACATAGGTCATCGTCGTGCTCACCTAGTGCCTGGAATGGGCATTCATAAATACCACCCACCGCCCATCACAGCCCAACCAGACCATCAATTCACAAATTATCATGACTTGGAGTACATGTGAAGTAAGGGAGGACGCATCAGTGGACCCTTATGAAACTCAGTCTGTTTTTCTTGCTGTCTTGCTGAGTACCAAGCAGAATCCCCATAGGACTGACAAAAGGAGGCAGAGGGCCTTCCCATGGCAGGGTTTCCACCTGGAGGTGGATAAAGGTGGGACTGGCCAGCATACCATTGCTGATTCTCCAGCAAGGCCTGGAGCCTGCCAACTGAAACAGTATGTGCCACTGAACACACATCGGCTCGCCGCCTTTCCGGATGGGGCAAGCCAGCCTGTGTGACCTGTTTCCTTCCTGTCTGGTTAGGAACATGTGTGTGCACGGCATTCAGGTGGGTGACTGATTCCACACGAACTAAGCCTGAGGACGTTAGAACCACAGCTGTGAAGGGTTTAGGTCTGCTATCAGGGTGGGGGCGAGTGCAGGGGCGGGGTCAGCTCTCCCAGACAGCACATTCCCAATCTTTGGATAACCCTACCATCTCGAGGATGTTAACAACAAGCGCCACCCCTCCACCTGGGCAAGGAGGGCCCAAAGGGAGAAAGACAGAGAAGGCATCCACTGGCCCAGGGACAGTGAGTGGCAAAGAAGCCCAGCACAGAGACGAAACCAAATGGGCCAACCCATGCACAACCATGCCCATTTTAAGTTCTCTCCAGAAGAACCAGGCTCAAAGACTCATTCCCCTTTGTCGTTTCACTATGAGTATCAAAACCACAATCACAGAAGAACTTGAGTTTGTTCCAAATAATATGACCCACATACACTGTCAGACTCCCTGGCAGACCCAGAGGAGAAGGAGACACAAGGGGGTGACCATACCCAGGAGGGGGTGATCACTCCAGGGGGAGTGACCCAGGAGTGATCCAGTGAAGAGACCCAGCCCAGAGGTCAGACGCTCCTGGCTCTCCATAGGCCCCTCCATCACTGAACACCCAGAACCCACTTTTCCTTTCTACAAAAAGAAGAGGGCCAATAAGACAATCCCTGAAGCCCCATCTTTCCAACTCTAACATTTCATGAGCCTCAAGTCTCTCTCACATACTTGACTTGCTGTGCAAGGAGTCTGGCAGCATCGGACCCTCACATGAGAGTTCGTGTTGTGCAAAGAGTCTGACGACATATGAACACCTACAGTCGAGAATCGGATCATCACATGAGAATCCACATTGTGCAAAAAATCTGAAAGTATCCGGATACCTACAGTCAAGAATCAGATCTTCACGTGAGAGTCCGCGTTGTGCAAGACGTTTGGCGGCATCCAGACACCTCCAGTCGAGACTCAGATCTTCACATCAAAGTCCGTGTTGTGCAAGGAGTTTAGAAGCATCTGGACACCTACAGCGGAGAATTGGATCTTCACATTAGGGTCCACATTGTGCAGGAAGTCTAGAAACATCCAGACACCTACAGTTGAGAACTGGATCTTTACATGAGTCTGTGTTGTGCAAGGAGTCTAAAACCATCTGGACACCTACAATCAAGAATGGGATCTTCACATGAGAGTCTCACTCAGCCTTTAAAAACTCCTAGGACTTGGGAAGAAAAGTGGCATTAACAGGTAGGGCCTGCTCCAAACCCCAAAATTTCTGGCAATGAAACGTGGCAGGGAAGCTAAGGCTGCATTCTTGCGCGTGCTCATACACACACAAATCCTTCTAGAAGGACTGATTCCTGAGCTTGGCTCCAGATACAGGGACCCAGAGACAATAATTCAAGTTCCTAGTTTTTGGCCTGATAAAAGGCACATACCCTGTCCCACATGTTTCTCTGGAGTATAACCATCATGACCCTGTGACCAACTGCACATGTACACTTTCAAGAGCTTTGGGAGAGATCTAGGAGCAGAGAATGCGAGACCGTTATGGCTCATGAACGCTGGGACAGGTTGGGTTTCCCTTATCCAAAATGCCTGAGACCAAAAATGCTTCAAATTTCATATGTTTCCAGGTTTGGGAATATTTGCATAAATATAATAAGATATCTTGAGGATGGGACCAACTCTAAACACAAAATTCCTTTATGTATCATAGATACCTTATAAACACAGCCTGAGGGTAACTGATGAACTATTTTTAATCACTCTGCACACACAAAAAAAGGTTTGGTTGTTTTGACTGCGGTCCATCACACGACACAGGTGTGGAAGTTTCCACTTTTGGCGTCATGTGGGCACTCAAAAAGCATCAGATGTTGGAGCATTTTGGATTTTAGGTTAGGAATACTTGACCTGTGGTTCCTACCAGGGCAAGGGAGAAAGGAGACATTCTGTTGCTATTTCATTAATACAGTGACCTGATGTGAACCACCCAGGGGTGATCCTGCAGAGGAAGTGACACTCCCTAGAACCATCTGCTCCTGCTTGTGTCTGGCACCATCTGTATTTTTAACCTTGGGTGTAACCTGAGGCCCACCTGCAAGGGCCCAGTGGGAGCTGTTCTAAAGAGCATCCTTTCCCAGACCCACGTTTCCCAGGCACACACAGTACCTCCCCCACCCACACTGGGGCCCACTGTTCAGCAGACATCCCACTCCCAGCCAACAGATGCCTTGGAGCAGGTGCATAGACCCTGGCACAGAATCTTCCACAAGGAAAGGAAAAGCTTCTGAAAACCATAAATCACATGTGATAAGGCAGGCTCGTGGGGTTCACAGTAAAGTTCTCTCTCTAAAACTCAAAGATAGGACTTAGAACTGAGGCTGCACGTTAGAAATCCTCTTTATTTTTTAAAGCAGCAGCACATGTGCACTGAATTTAGGCTCTGTTGCGTCTGTCAACTCTCGCCAATGTGTAAAGTTCTGCACCAAAGATTTTTAACAGAGAGTTTGAACTTAAACAGAGGATTCTTTTTATTTTTTATTTTTTGGATCATCTTTTCTTGATTCAGGGCAGTAACTATAAATCTATCCATCTACCAGGGCATTATCTATCTACTATATCACAGTAGGACCAGAAGATTGTACTGTAACACTGTTCTTCCTCCAACAAACTGTATAACCAAGTAGAATGTTAACTTCAATGTAGCACTATAGATGCAGCTTTTAAAATATCTCCCAGATACTCATGTTAGAAGTCATGTGTCCCAGGCTGGGCATGGTGGCTCATATCTATAATCCCAGCACTATGGGAGGCTGAGGTGAGAGGACTGCCTGAGCCCACGGGTTCGAGAACAGCCTGGGCAACTTGACAAGACCTCATCTCTATAATAAATAAAAAAAAAATTAGCCAGGTATGGTGGCATGCACCTGTAGTTCCAGCTATTTGGAAGGCTGAGGCAGAAAGATCACCCAGCAGGTTGAGGCTGCAGCAGCTGTGAGCGTGCCACTGCACTCCAGCCTGGGTGAGAGAGTGAGACTCAAACTCAAAAAAAAGAAGTCACGTGTCCCACCAGGCCATGCAAGGGATGCCAGTCCGAAACACTAGGAGTCCAAAGTCTGCAGTGAAGAAGACACGCCAAGCTTTCTTCCTTCCTACCACATATTTCACAAAATTTGATTGTCATATCTGCAAAAATACTCTCCAGCTGTAGCAGGCAGTGAGGTGACCATTTGTTGCTATTAATTATGCTGCCATCTGGGCAGAATGTAAGATGCTTTTAGATTCTTAACCTTACGTGTTATGTTTCTGACCATTTTCTCTTTTCTTTGCTCTTTTTTGTTTGTTTGCAGTAAATGGAAGTTCTTGAATTTAAAAAAGAAAATCTCCCCAAGCAAAGAAAAGAACATGTCCACAATGTTGTTAGCAACACTATTCATAATAACCAAAAAACAGAAATAACCCAATGTCCATCCGTTGATGAACGGATAAACAATGTGGTCTATCCACACATGGAGCAGCATTCAGCAATAAAATGGAGCGGAGTACAGACCCACGCTACAACATGAATAAGCCTCAAGACATCATGCCACACGAAAGATGCTGGTCACTAAGAACCACACAGCGTGTGATTTCATTTCTATGAAATGTCCAAATAGGCAAACCGACAGAGAGAAAAACAGATTATTGGTGGCCTAGGGGCGGGGACTTGTAGAAATAGAGAGTGACTGGGAGTGGGTTTCTTTTTGGGGTGATGAAACATTTCAAAATTAGATTATAGTGGTAGTTGTACAACTGTAAATATACTAAATGGGTGAATACTATGATATGTAAATAATGTCTCAACAAAGCTGTTTCTTTAAAAAAGGTATATATACTACAGCAATATAAAATGCAACCCCTGAGAAACTTTCCTTGAGCAAATGTAGAAATAATCTAGACATGTAAGGAAAAATATTTAAACCACAGCTCATCCACTTGATGGGATATTATAAAGCCATTAAAAATAATTGTAAAAGGTATGTGCCACCATAGGAAAATGGTTCTGGTATAACGCTAAGTGAAAAAAAATTAAAAACCGCAAAACTGAATGTGCAGAGATTATCAACTGAAGATGAAAAGACCAGAATGCACAGAAAACAGGTTTGTTTGAGGGTGGTAGAATCACGGTGACTATTTTCCCCTCTGTTTTCCATGCTGTCTGTAATCCTATCCCTGCATAAGGACAATTTTTTAAAAATCCCTTCTCAGTCTTCCCTCAAACAGCTGCATAGACTAGTACAATGTAAAATACAAACCAAGCTGTTCCCTCATTCAAACTTGCACCCGCTTAGATCCACTGAGAACCACCCCCAAGAAAGAAGCAAGTTCACAGGCTCTGCTCCTGTTCCCTGAAGCCGGTTCCATTTTCCTGCCTAGTCAGAAGTCGAGGCCTAGTCTAGTCAAGGGAAACTTTAGCAAGGACAGTCAGGCTGCACACAGGCCAGCCCCACGCTCTGCTTCCCTATCTCTATAGGGTGGAGACCAGCCTGCTGGCAGCAGGTAGGATTGGAAAGACCAGATATTCCTTCTCCTTAGGAAAGGGTGATGGGAAAGGGAGGCTGAGAAAGGCCCTGTTTGGGTCTCTCCTCTGAGGTCTTATCATCAGTCTCCAACTACAGGAGAGAAGAGTCCTGCACCATTTGGTTTTTCACGATCCTCTTCTGAGTAATAAAGAGTTGCCAGCCACCACCTCTGCATCTGCAAACCCACGGAGAACTCACTGCTGTCATCAGGAGTCCCAGGCTGACTTCCCCAAACCAAGGATCCACCAAATAATAACATCGAATAAAACACTTGTGTATATGTGGGGGGAGTGTACATTTAAGGGCACGCTGCTATCAGGTAACTGGAAGGATCTATGAACACCGGCCACAGGCACAGGGAACTACATGTGTCTCTGCTGAGAAAAATGTGGCCGTGCCCCCTGCTTGAGAGGCTGGTGGATGCCCTTTCCCAAGATGTGAGAGCACGTCACAGGCAACGCCAACAGCTGAGAAGCCCAGTTCCGTCTTTACTACAGTGGCTGCACTTCCTGCTGTCACTGTACAGCACCTTCCAGTGACACAGCTATCCCCAGTCCTGCCAGTGGTACAACTGGCCTTTCCCTGTTGAAGTCTCACTCTGCCAGGCCAAGCAGCAGAGTGAGATTTCCACACACTGGCAAGAGCCAGAGGATGACAGAGCAAACAGAGGAGCCCTGAGGGTTTCTAGGCCAAAATACTGAAAGGGAGAGAAAGGACACACTAGCACAAGGCAAGGAGGGGCAGGGTGCCCACAGCTCTGCCAGGGCGGCTCTACCCGGAACACCCACTTTTTTCGGATGAAAGTCTTTATTCATGAGTCAGCCATCACCCTAGGGAACACTGAGGCCATCACCCCAAGGCTGGCCTGATGGCTTCCCAGGTCTCAGACCCACAGCTGTCAACAGCTTCAGATACCTGTGGCTGAGCCCCCACCCTCCCTCACGGCAACTGTCCACCCTGATGACTCTCACTACTGTGGTCTGGGAGGTTCCCATAATGTGGCAGCAAGACTCAGGAACTTAAAACCCCAGTATGCCGAGCGAAGTTTCGCTGTGGTGGGGACAGGCAGGTGCACCTAACTAAAGTATCCTGGAAGGAAACTGGGAAGCATCTCCATCATCCTACACGCACTTGTCCCATGCTCACCTGCCCTGACCCAATGCCCCAGTCCTCCAAGTCTGTAGCAAAACAGTGTTTGCCCTCAAAGATTTAAAAAAAAGAAGACCAGGGACTCCTTCCTCTGTTTGCTCCTCCTCGTCTTCCTGCTACTGCCTGCAGGAACGCCCCTAATATGACTCCCTGATGTCCAGAGAGAAGGGGGAGAGAGAGTATGAATCCTCCCCACCAGCTTCCGCAAAGGGCTCACCACGAACGGGAGCTCCAGGAAGTTCCATGCAAGGCAAGTCCTCAGCCCAGGCCAGGGATCCACAGGTGCTCAGGCTTGTGCATGTGAAACGTCCCTTGGGGAACAGGGGCCCCAAGGGTCAGGACAGGTGTGTGTGTCTCCAGCTTCCCCTTCCCTGCTGGCAAGTGGTTCTTCCCAGTTCACCTGGGAAAGGAGGAGGACTGTGGGCCTGTTTTCTTAAGGATGCAGTACCCCTCCCAGCCCACAGAGGAGACCTGGGATCTGGAAATAGCACAGGAGAAGATCCGAGCAAAAGGCACCCTTACAGTGGGATGGACTGGCATAGGGATAGAGGAGCCATGCTTAGGAGGAGCACACCTGAAAGCAGGCCTTCCTAGTAAGAAGCCAGGTGAGTGATCTTGGAGGGTGTGTGCATCATGTGTGTGCATGTGTGTCCTATGTGGAGGGGGAGGGGCGCTGCAGGAATTGCTGCTCCAGCAACAGCAGAGAAGGAAATCCCTGCCCAGACACACCCTTATGTAACAGCACCAAGTTAAATCACCACCCTAGACCTGCCAGGAAGCCAGACCAAGTGTTCAGGTCTCAACCCCAGACAGTTGGTTCTAAATACCTCACACCACCTGGCTTCCTCGTCCTTCTTTCTGGCCAGATCTGGGCTTGAGAAGGCAGGCCACTCTCAGCTGCTTGGCTGTGGCACTGCTCAGGGGTTTAGACACTGAGCGCCCAGGGACCTGCTCCCATCTGGCTGTAGGTGAGGATTTGTTTCACATGCCATTTCTACTACAGCATCCACAAAATCCCTCTGCAGACAGGAAGTCCTACCAGTCTCATACCAATACTGCCCGTTTAACTCACTGGGCAGGAGTTCCTTAAGCAACAAAAGGCTACCAGGGAAAGCTAGCAACAGACACCAAAATAAACTGACGGAAAGGTTGTGCTCCTGAAGGGCACAGCTGGACTCCAACTTGCTCACTGCAGTGTCCCGACCAGCACGGTCCCTGGAGCACACTCCATATCACAGAAATACTTGGGAACACCAGGTGGAAGAGCGAACGTGTGGTTACGCATACTGTGGAGAAGAGTTCAGGATGCTCGTGATCTGAGAGACAGCCCGAAGAAGTAGTGCTCTGAGAAGGTTCCAGAAAGACTCGTTCCGATTTTACCAAAAGCTAAACAAACTAGAAACTAGCAGTAGCATCGAGTCACTCAGAACCTGGGCTCTACCATGAGCTGCCTTTGTGACTAGGGCAAGTTACTTGTTTGGCTTCGGGCTCAACTAGAAAAAAAGGGATGATAACATCTACCTCAAAAATCTGCTGTTTGTTAAATGAGATAAAGAAAGCAAAGCTCCAAGCACAAAGCTTGGTACACAGTAGGTCCTCAAGCACTCTTCTATATTAATGCTATTACCAAAGCTTGATTAAATACCTTCTATACTGGGGTGCAGAAATAACCCCCGCCAACTCTGTAAAAGTTTTTATTTCTGGTTGTACATACATCTAGCCAAAAATGCAAAAACCCGAACACTCAGAACTCAGTGCCAAGCACATGTCTCTACTAGCCTCCACTAGATGGTGACAATTTGGGTGTGGAATTCCCAAAACAGAAAAGGTGTGTGTGCATCGCTCATATCTATATGTCTATTTTCACGCTAGAGGAGTGAAAATAGCAAGTAATGAACCAGCCGCTGTGGAGGGCAGAAAGACACGCTTCCCACCTCTGTGGATCTAAAATGGGAGTGAATATCTACCAGTAACTGAACTGGGCTGGGATTGCATCTCGCAGAGCACACACAGCCTAGTTGTCGCCGGCAACAAAGCCCAGCATGTCGCCTGCCACCGAGGGAGCACGCTGTGGGAACAGCAGCATCAGGCCTCTCTGCCCAGCCTCCGACTTCCCCCTGGGCAGCCAGACTTCTGTCGACGCCTCTTTTCTCCCGAGTCTTGCTGTCCCCACCGCCACCTTCCCTCGGAGGTAACTTTTTCCACTTCGGCAGTCGCAGGGCCACAAGCGTGCGGCAGACTCAGACCCACACTAATATTCGGATTCTCCAAAAGCCAGGCGTAAAACAGAAAGTCTGTATGTACGTGTGCCCTTAAAAAAAAAAAGGAAGTGGTTTCGGCGAGTTTCAGCCCAGAGAACAGGAAAGTTTTTGAGACTGAAGAGCAGCGGGCACGGGGGCTCAA
>NW_007113269.1:27610-39294 GCF_000164805.1 Carlito syrichta | reverse complement strand
CCGCGGTGACAACTCACCGGGACTCGCGGAGAGCTCGGGAGGGCGCTCGCGGCTTCCACGCCGCCGGGTCCGCTCCGCCGCGCCCGCAGCCCTGGGTCCTGGCGAGCCCCGCGTGCCGTGGTCCGGCGGCTGCGGGAGGAGAGGCAGCGAGGCGGGCGCCGGCGGCGGAGAATGGAACGCGGCGGTGGCGGCGGCGACGGCGCCCGCGTCACTGGCCCAGCTGGACCGCGCGGGCGGGGGAGGCTCCGCGGAGGCGGCGGGGCGGAGCGGGGGCGTGGCCGGCGCGCACGCAACAAGCGCCGACGTCGCCCCGCCGGGAGGTTCAGCACGCACGCGTCGCCGGCCCCGCCCTGCTCCCGCCGGAGGCAAGGAGGGGTCTTAAGGGGACCGTGCGCAGTCTGAGCTGGGGTGGACTGAGCGACGGCTCCCGCTCGGTCGGACCGCGCCGCATTTCCTTTGCGCCTTCCGGGTGGTTGACTGTGATTATTACTATTTGGATTATCTAGTTCCTGTTATTTGCAAAGACTTGGATGGCTTTTGACGCACGTTGCTTTGTTTGCTCCTGAGATGCTGGCCTATCTCTAAAGCAGGTGATTACCTGCCTATGGAGCAGAACGCCTCAAGCCAGGGTTCCTAGCCTACCCGCTTCAAGGGTGCCCCGTGGGCTGGGTGGGTGCAGGTTCGGGCTCCACCCCCAGCCGTTCTGATTCTAACTTGGGAGTTTCGATTTTTTCTTCTTCATCTTTTGTCCTTTGCTTTAAGAGATGGGATTCCACTTTGTTGCCCAAGCAGGTCTCAAGTGAGCCTCCTGCCTTGGCCCCCCCAAAATGCTGGGATTGTGGGAGTGAGCTACTGCGCCCGGCCGGAATCTGGATGTTAACAAAGCATTTCTCTATTAACCAGCAATCTGAAGTGACCCTTCAGCTCCTAAAATCACACAACAGTTCTCGAGGTTGAGAAAACTGAAGTTCAGGCTGGGTGCAGTGGCTCATGCCTGTAGTCTCAGAACTTTGGAAGGCCGAGGTGGGAGGATTGCTTGAGGCCAGGAGTTCCAGACCGCAGGGGCAACATGGCAAGACACTCCTAACTTTGTTTCCCCTCTGGAGCTCACCCCCTGGGCTGTTCTAGAACATATGCCATTAAAGCAGCGTATGCTCTGCATGGCTGCACCTTGTATAGAGTCTCTCACTGCCCTGTGTCCTGGTTTATGTGTTTGCAGGGCCTGTGGCCCCTGATGGAGAAGCCTGTGGTGTTTCATCGTGACCCAGGGCCTTGTGTTGTGCCTGTCTCAGAGGCACTTGGTAATGTCAAAGACTCCTATTTGAGCATCAGTGGCAGAGTCCACATTTGGACCCACAGACTTCTGTCTTCGCTGCTGCTTAGGTCTCTCCCAGATGCTCTGTGTGGAGAGGATCAACCACGTCAGAGCCTCTCCCCAGGCCCAGTTCTAGTGGGCTTTCGGGAAAACTGCTGTGAAATAACAGTGCTTGTCCTTGAAGTAGCTGGAACCAGACAAGCAGGGTGCCCCTCCCCCATGCACACACCCATCCCCAACAAGACCCTTCCCTGCTGGGCACCACAGCAGCCTGTGGCCTGTAGCTGCCTTTTCCAGAAGCCTATTCTTGCCCTGACTTCTTTCTTCCTTGCCTTCATAGGCCCAGATTCACTGGAGAATATGGACACTCCTCCCTTCCTGCTCATTATACCCCTCCTTTGGGGCCGCCATGCCTAGACCACTAGGGGGTTGAAAAGCAAACATCAGAACCGCCCAGGCCTGAAGCTGAGCTTGGCAAAACCTGGTCAGGAACACCCCAGGCAGGCCCCATGACAGGGATGAGGGGGAAAGAAGCAAGGGGAAGGGGTGGAGGAAGATTTGGAGATGAGAAAGGAAGGGGAGAAAGCAAGCACAGCAGTGCAGGTCAGAGCCTCTGCCAGGGTAGCTGTGCACTGAGGCCAGCTTGGTCACTAACAGGCACAGAGACTTCACGCAAGACCTGTCACCTCTGACCTTGTGAAATTGCTTGAGACTCTATGCAGATCTGTTCATCACTACCTAAAACTCCTCTCCCAGACCCCCCCTGGGATCCACAGAATGAAACCAAACCCATGAACAAGGAAGTGTCCAGTGCTATCCACAATCTGGCCCAAAGCACCTCCCACTCACCCCATGCTCCAGCCTCCCCACACAGCCTGCTGGTCTCTCACAAGTCACTGCTGTCCCATGTCAGTCACATACCACCTACCCATGCCACTTTCTCTACCTGGAAAGCCCTCCCCACTTGAGGCTTCTGGCTGGCTAGGAGTGGTGGCTCATGCCTGTAATCCCAGCACTCTGGGAAGCTGAGGTGGGAGGATTGCTTGAGCCCAAGAGTTCGAGACCAGCCAGGGCAACATAGTGGGACCTCATCTCTACAAAAAAATCAAAAAATTAGCCGGGTATGGTGGAGGGTTCCTAGAGGTGGAAGAATTGCCTCAGGAGGTCGAGGCATAAGGATGAACCCAGTAGGCTGAGGCTGTGGTAAGCCCTGATCATGCCACTGCACTACAGCCTGGGTGACAGAGTGAGACCAGGACTCAAAAAGAAAAAAAAAAACTATGCTTCTGGCACTTTGGTGGCACCTAGTAGGCCTCTCTTCTCCTGTGGATGCTGTACCAGCCCTTCCTCTCCCCTTCCCCTCCTGCCTAAGGGTCCCTTGGCCTCCAGCAGGACTGGGCAGAAGCTCCTGTTACATTCTGCTGAGGGCCTCGCCCTTCCAGTCGGCAAAATGGGGGTGGCTCTCCCTGGCCTGGGGTAAATGTGATTATTATGCCATTGAAGAGATTTCCCAAAATGAGGGTTAAGAATCATTTAGACTTAGATATTCTCAAGTGAGAGGGACCATTGATTCTTTTTAATTAAAATTGTTTATTGGAATATAATTCACATACCAGCAATTCACAGTTTAAATGTACAACTGAACACTGAAGCTACACAATTGTAAGTTTAAAGTGTACGATTTAATGATTTTTATATATTTACAGAGTTGTACAATCATCCTCACAATTAATTTTAGAACATTTTCATGACCCCAAAAGGAAACTCCACACCCATCATCAGCCACTCCCCATTCCCTCCCCTGTCCACGATCACTCCCACCTCCCTTCCTAGACAACCAGTAATCTACTTTCTGTTCTCTATAGAGCTGCCTATTCTGAACACTTCCTATAAATGGATATATATGATATGTGGCCCTCATAATTGATTTTTTTGTTTCTTCCACCTAACATAATGGACTATAAGGCCAGAGCTAAGGTTTTATTTTCACTTATATATTCAGGCCCAGCCTTATTCTAGAAGGATTCATATGGCTCTTTGAGCTCATATTACTTCCAGCACAGATCTTTTTTTTTATAGAATTGGAGTCTCACTCTGTCACCCAGACTGGAGTGCAGTGGCATGCTCACAGCCCCTGCAGCCTCGACCTGTTGGGCTCAGGTGATCCTTCCGCCTCAATCTTCCAAGTAACTGGAACTACAGGCACACGCCACCACACCCAGCTAATTTTTTAATTTTATTGTAGAGATGAGGTCTCGCCAAGCTGCCTAGGCTGGTCTCAAACCCGTGGACTCAGGCAATCCTCTCACCTCAGCCTCCCAAAGTGCTGGGGTTATAGGCGTGAGCCTCTGTGCCTGACCTCCAGCACAGATCTTAATACTCTAAACCTGGGCCCTGAAAAATGGCACAGGGGTTAGATCAGCCACAAGTGGTGGTGATTAGAAAAGCCAACCATCTGAGTCTAGAGGGTTCTTGGCACATTTGACATCCAGTACTGAAACTAGGACAACCCTGGGCACAGCAGAATGAGGTGTTCATGCCTGCCGTAAGGGTCAGAAAGCTTGGACTTCCTCTCCCCTCCTGGGAATCCAGCAAGGGGTGGGTGCCTTTACTACACATGGGGCAGGGAAGGATGGAGGAATTTGGCACTCTGAAAGTGAGAGGTAGGGTTCAGAACAAGTACACAGAATCCCCGTGACTACAGTTGCTACACTTAATTGCAGTAACTACAGCTACGACGTACAGAGCACCTACTGTGTGCCAGGTCTTTGGTAGGGACTTTATACACGTATTCTTTAATTTTGACAACAATCCTTCCAGTTAAGTGTCACTAACATCATTATACACAGGAGGCTCAGAGATTTTTGTGACCTATCAAAACCACACAGCGCCGGGCTCGGTGGCTCAGCCTGTAATCCTGCGCCTTTGGGAGGCTGAGGTGAGTGGATTGCCTGAGCCCACGGGTTCGAGACCCACCTGGGCAGCAAGACCTCATCTCTACAATACATCAAAAAATCAGCCGGGCGTGGTAGCACATACCTGTAATTCCGGCTACTTGGAAGGCTGAGGTGGAAGGATCGCGGGAGCCCAGCAGGTCGAGGCTGCAGTGGCCAGGAGCGGCCACGGCACTCCAGTCTGAGCGACAGAATGAGACTCCAACTCAAAAAAAAAAAACAAACCACACAGCATGCATGTTATAAAACCAGAGTTCATTCTTGTTTGTCTATTCCAAAGGTCACACTTTTCCAAATAAACCACGTAGCTCCTCTTACCCCAAATAAAAATAGCAGCTAATGACCCAAACTGTCCTCATCTATCTCGTGATTCTTTTTTTAAAGTGCTTTATTGCACACCAGCTTGTTTTACTGTACATCTTGGTAAGATAAATGGATGTTATCATCCTCCAAGTTTACCTGTAAGGAAGTTGAGTTGTCTAGAGAGATCATTGGCTTGTCTGGTTCCATATGGGAACTAGCTTGGGCTTCACGTTTCCATTCAAGACTCCTCGGGCAGCCTTCAAAGCCCTATGCAAGTAAAGCTGCTTGACCCCAAGGAAGGTGGAGTATTCAGGCCGCTCTCCCCACAGAAATCAAAGTCCAGGATAGGGGGTTGGGTGGAGTTAGGCCAGCAGGAGGAGAGGTCAGGTTCCCTTCCTGGGAAGAGGAAGACCTGAGCTCCGGTAGTCATCCAAATATGTGAGCTGCACCAACACCTCGCACTCCTCCTTGGAGCCAGGTTTGGTGGCTCATCCCTACTGGCCACTGGTCTGAGGGGACTTTGCAGAGGTCAGAGCTCAAAGCTCAGAGCTCAGCTCCAGGCTGTCCAGGGCAGCGGCTATGATCCCTGCCCACCCTGACCCTGACTCAGCCCCAGAAAATGCCCAAGCCCGATCCCAGCTCCAGAAGGTGCACCTTAGAGAATCCCAGTCAGCAGGTGCACATAAAAGGGTAACTCAGTCCCACCTGCTTTTCTGAAACACTGAAAGGTCTCCGATGATATTTCTAGCCCTGACACAGACCAGGCGAGCTGGCAAAAGTGTTGGCCCTATTTTTTACACAAGGAAAAGCCAAGGAGGAAAGCAAGCACCTACCTGCTGTGTCCCCAGATGGTAACCCAGTAGAAGAAGGACAAGTGCCAGCCCTGGTGCCTGTCTGCCCAAGGACTGGCTGCTCCTCCCTGCCCTGTACCCAAGGGCTGGGCAGTGACTGGGAGACCATCAGCAAGGAAGAAGGAAGGTACTGGGGTAGCTCAGGGCCCGAGGTCTTCCTACACACAGTCAGTCACAAAACCCTATACACACACACACACACACACACACACACACACACACACTCACACACTCACACACACTGCTCCCAGTCCTCCGACACTGCAGTCCCTGGTGACTTTCTTCCTCAGGGCTGCCCTGACGGTTCATTTTCATGTGATTTCATGGCGAGGAGAGAGGGTTCATTTTCATGTGATTTCACGGTGAGGAGAGAGGGTTACGTGATTGTCCCCACTAGCTCTGAGCCACCCATGGGTGGCAGAATGGAGCTGTCCTTCAGACCCGCTGGGGAGGCAGGGTTGGGGCTATGAGGCGCCAGCAGCCACAGTGCCTCCGAGGCACCAGGATCTGATGGCAGGCTTCCCCTTAGCTGGCCAGGAACAAGACACTCTGGTCATAACTCAGGGCAGTTTGAGGGGGCTGGTGACAGAAACCAAGGTGCAGCTCCACCTCCAGGCATGTTAATCACCCTCCAAAAAATCTACAATTTATGTACTGTCTGCCAAGTACCATAATGGTTTCTCACATACAGTCTCGTTTAATTCTTGTAATAAGCTATGAAATTAATACTGTTCTTTCCTTTCTATGAATGAAGAAATTGAGGTACAGAAAGGTTCCGGGTCAAGGCCACAGTTATTAAATAGCAGGGTCAGGCCTTCCTTCTTCTTAATTTGTTCTGTAAAAAGCAAATGAGGTCCAGGCATGGTGGTTCAAGCCTGTAATCCCAGCACTTTGGGAAGCTGAGGTGGGAGGTTTACTTGAGCCCAGGAGTTTGAGACCAGCCTGAGCAACGTAGTAAGACTTTGTCTCGACAACAAATTTTTTAAAAATTAGCCTGGTGTGTGTGGTGGCACGCATCTATAGTCCCAGTTACTTGGGAGACTGAGGTGGAAGGATCACCTGAGCCCAGGAGGCTGTGATGAGCTGTGTTCATGTCACTGCACTCCAGCCTGGGTGACAGAACGAGACCCCCAACTCAAAACATTACATTTTTTAAAAGCAAACATGATTTTTAATAGGGAACCAGAGCAGATCACTTGCAGTGGGTTACTAGAGCCTGCTGGTTCTGTCTCTCAGGAACCAACTGTAAATTTTCCAAGATTTTTGTGGACTTGTTGTTAAACATATCTTCATTAAAAATTAAATTATGTATGTATGAAATTACATACTTATTTTAAAAGTAATAAATGCTAAAAACTTGCCAATTCCTAATTATTTTACTACATTGTGCTCTTTTCTATGCCTTCAAGTTTATTTACATCTATTATATCTGTATGATAGGAATACTATGCTACTCGGCTGGGTATGGTGACTCATGCCTGTAATCCCACCACTTTGGGAGGCTGACGTGGAAGGATCATTTGAGGGCAGGAGTTTGAGACCAGCCTGGGCAACATCAAGAGACCTTGTTTCTACAAAAATAAAAATAAAAAAATTAGCCGGGTGTGGTGGCACATACCTGTAGTCCCAGCTACTGGGAAGGCCAAGGCAAGAGGATCACAAGAGCCCAGGAGTTTGAGGCTGCAGTGAGCTATGATGGCGCCACTGCACTCCAGCCTAGGCGGTAGAGTGAGACCCTGTCCCTGCATCCCCCCCAAAAAACACTATTCTACTTAGCATCTCTTCCCAACTCTGAATTTAGTGACATCACATTGGTAGCTTGAAATCAGACATGGTGGAAGTACTTACACCACAGAAATGAGCGAACACTATAAATCAGCTCCTACCCCCAGAACAAGTTGCTAAACATTTATAGCTGAAATGTGAAACATTCGTAACTGGAGAAGGGACTGCTGTCAGCACAGGTGTCTGCAGAAGCCATGGGGTAGGAACAGGAGAGGATGTGAACCAGCATGGGCCCAGGGCCAACTGGCTCACCGGCCACGCCAGTAGGACGAGAGAGAGTGGTAGCCCATGGCAGGTTCCCTGGAGGCAGCCAGGCCCCAAGATTCTCCACTGAAAAGGAAGGTGGGTTCCCAGGCTGGGTGAGAAAAGTATGATGCCCCAAACGGGTGTCAGGTCCACCTGCCTCCACCGAGATACACTGTAACACTTCTTATTTCTTCACTTCCCCCAATTGTGTTGGCTCCCCAATGATCCCGGGAGATGAAGGGGCAGCCAGCCTCCTGCCTGGAAGAAGGGGCTGCCGATCCTAAATCCCTTGTGAGCGCCTGGCCTCTAGTGGTGGTGGTGAGAATGCAGCTCTGCCCTCTAGCCTTAGGGCACCAGCATTTAGCGTAGAGCTCAGGATGGCTGGGACAGTCCTTGTGGAACAGACAAATGGACTATAGATGGAGCACCTGCTACAAGCCAGAGGGTCTCAACCACCCACTCACAGCCTAAGCCCCCTTTGGATAGTATGTATTTTATGTCAACTCCGACTACCATAGATAGAAGTCATAGATAAATAGATGATAGATAGATAGATTCAGGCCACTCTCGCCACAGAAAGCAGAGTCCAGCCTGGAGCTGAGTGGAGGAGAGGTCAGAAGGAGGGGTCAAGTTCCCTCCCTGGGAGAAGGAAAATCTGAGCTCCGGTAGCCATCCGAATATGTGAGCTGCACCAACACTTCACACTCCTCCTTGGAGCCAGGTTTAGTGGCTCATCCCTGCTGGCCACTGGTCTGAGGGGACTTTGTAGAGGTCAGAGCTCAGATCCAGGCTGCCCAGGGCAGCCGCTATCATCCCTGCCCACCGTGACCCTGACTCAGCCCCAGAAAATGCCCAAACCTGACCCCAGCTCTAGAAGATGCACCTTAGAGAATCCCCATCAGGTGCACATTAAAGGGTAACTCAGCCCCACCTGCTTTTCTGAAGCACTGAAAGGTCTCCAATTGCATTTCTAGCCCTGACACAGACACACACAGAGATAGATAGATACGATAGATAGATAGATGATTGATAGATAGATAAGAGTCATAGATAGATAGGAATAAAAAACAGATACATAGAAGTCATAGATAGATTAGAAAGATAGATTCAAGTGATAAGGTAGATAGATAGATGCCATAGATAGATAATAGCAGTCATAGATAAATAGATTAGATAGATAGATATGAGTCACAGAAAGATTAGAAAGACAGACGTGATAGGTAGATAGATAGATAGATGATAGATGGATAGAAGTCATAGATATAGATAGATATATAGATTGTTAGGTGTCATAGATAGCATAATCTGCCTACACACATAATTGCAAAAAACACGTAAACACTTGCATGTGTTCACCAGGACACACGCACGAGAAGACACACACTGTTATTAAACATGACCAGAACAAGAGACAACACCAACACTCACCTCTCGTAGAATGGATACACCTTGGTTGTGGTAGGTCCACATGACGAGAATAAACATACCGCCACTTCACACAAAAATGTTCAGGGAGCATAATTCTGATTGACAAACATGATTTTGACGGACAGAAGCCAGACATAAAAAAAGTTCAAAGGTAAGCAAAATCAATTCAAGGCGCTAGAGGTCTTCCTAGAGAGGGAGTTGTGGTGGGAGTTCCTATAGACAGACTTTTGGGGTGCTGGATGTTCTGTTTCTTGATCTGTTGCTGGTGATGCAAGTGTGCTCATTTTGCAAAAGTTCATAGAGGTGCTTTCATATGATTTGTTCATGTTCTGAAGTATGTAATTATACAACAAAAAGCTAACCTAAAAAGTAATCAACTGGCCAGGTGCAGTGGCTCACACCTGTAATCCCAGCACTTTGGGAAGCTGAGGCAGGAGGATTGCTTGACCTCATGAGTTCAAGACCAGCCTGGGCAACATAGTGAGACCTTGTTTCTACAAAATATCAAAATATTAGCCAGACGTGGTGACACGTGTTTGTAGTCCCAGCTACTTGGGAGGCAGAGGCAGAAGGATCACCTGAATCCAAGAGTTCGAGGCTGTGGTGAACCATGATTGTACCACCATACTCCAGCCTGGGCAAATCTGTTTCTAAAATAAAAATCAACCAACCCAATCAACACAATGCCCTAATAGTAATATAATTTGTCACTGCAGCAGCAATTACAAATGCAGTGGAGGTAGGTGTATGGTCTTGCTGACGCAAACACATTGGACAATATCATTGTTGTGTTGTGAAATGCTGAACTCCCAGGAAAGTACTGAAAAATAAAGCACGCTCCTGTCCTTGTACTTCTGGTCCTGATAACAGGTGTTTTCCCTGCATAAGTACCCAGTGGGGTCTACAAGATCCATGAAACACATGGCAGTTCTCTGCTGTGTAGTGCTGGCCTGTTCACTGCAACCTGGCTCTCCACCTGGTCTATGAGGCAGGGATGATGGTGGTGCCTACTTTGTGAGGCCATCGTGAAGATGACATGAGTTCATTTAAATCAAGTGCTCAAAACCGTGCTTTGCACACAGTGAGTGCAAAAAAGTACTTGATATGATTTGTACCATCCCGGACCTCACCCAGTAAATGCCAGTGGTGCCTTCCTCATCCTAGCAACCAAAGACCCTCCTACAGATGCGCACCCTAGGAGTGACAGTGCCCACTGAGAACCATGGCTTTCAACCCACCGGATGGCCAGAACTGACAGCAAGTAGCAGCACCATTCATCCATTCATTCATTCCTAGTCAGTGCTAATGACTGCCTCTGTTCCAGGCCCTGCCCACCAGTTGCTGAGCAAGAGATAAAGGTGTCCATAGTATGATGGTGTTCACAAATTGTCTATCTCAGGCCCAACCTCCTGCAGGGGCGTCTGTTCTACTTTGTGGTTGGTTTACTTTTCTGTTTTATTTAGTTGCCAGTATTTGAAATGAGAAGATTTCATATATGAAAAATCCAGATTTTCTGCTTCTCTTGAAAAATCCAAAGTTTTGTGAATATAGGGCCTGTGTTTGTGCGGTCAGGAGCCCTGTATTTGCCAAGCCCCTCTCCTCTTCCCATCCCCAGCCTTCCTGTACTTTCCCTGCAGGCCTCTGCAGACCCTGAGCTTGAGGTCTGTCCCTGAGGAACAGAACTTCTGGGGAAGAATAAGCGAGCCCTGAAGGCTCAGAGGAGGGCGATGCTGTGGGAAAGGATGCCCTGGGTGGAAGGAGCCACGTGCCAAGAGGTCCCTGCCAGGAAATCAGCATGTCAGAGGACCCCTAGAGCACGTGATGGCAGAAAGCTCAGGTTGCTGCAGCAGGAGGCCGATGACCAGGCAGGAGACAGGCCAGAGCTTTAAAGTTCCCGGGGCCTGACCCCGATCTGCTGCCTTCTCTACATACTCACTAGCATAGGTTTAACTTCAGATTCAGGGTGAGCACCAGAGCTGAGTGACTTAGGAGTGCGTTCACGGTGTCCTTTCCCCTGGACCTGCCTGTCATGTGCCCGGGAGGGCCTCAGGAGATGAGCAAGAAACACAAGGGCAACAGCAGGATCAGTGTGGTCCTCAGGTCCCTGTGGGGCAAGCCTTACAGAGTTATGACCGGAGGGGCAGAAGAGGACTCCCCCACGTCTGCAATGACTACTTAGGAATGTGCATCCCCAGCTCAGGGTGTCTCAGACTTCTCTGCACATGCGAGACAACTGGGAATCCTGTGAAAATGTAGATTCGGATTTAGTAGGTCTGACAGTTTTCATTTCAAACAGTCAGCTAGGGATGTTACCCAAAGGCCACACCAGGAGGAACAAGAAGTCAGAGCAGGTTTCTCAACTGTGGCCCTGTTAAGATGTGGCCCCTGCCAATCCTCACCTGGACTGCCTTGTACATTGTAGGACGTCTGACAGCATCCTTGGCCTCTACCAACTAGATGTCAGTAGCAGTCTCCTCGTTGTGACAATAAAAATTTCCTGTAAAAAATGCCTGCAAGCACCACCCCATGACTCCTGAGGTTCAGGTTAAATCCTCTGTTGGGAGGATCTAAGAAAACTCTTAAAACAAAAAAGTCTGTGGACTTCTCTGCAGTCTAGAGAAGGCACTAGAACAGGGCAGACCACATAACTTGTAGGGCCCAATACAAAGTGCCCTTATGTAAAGAGCAGGAAACACCTGCTCCTGAAGCTTTGGGAATGCACACATTTGTAGCCTACACGCACACGCGCGCACACACACACACACACACACACACACACACACACACACACACACACAGTTT
>NW_007113269.1:18758-27489 GCF_000164805.1 Carlito syrichta | reverse complement strand
GGAGCCCAGCAGGTCAAGGCTGCGGTGGCCAGGAGCGGCCACTGCACTCCAGTCTGGGCAATGGAGTGAGACTCCAATTCAAAAAAAAAAAATTAAAAAGACTATTTCTTTGAGTTGGAGTCTCCGTCGCCCAGGCTGGAAGCGCAGTGGCACGCTCATGGTTACCCCAGCGTCAACCTGGTGGGCTCCAACGATCCTTCTGCCTCAGCCATTCAAGTAGCTGGAATTACAGGCATGTGCTACCACACCCGGCTAACTTTTTGATTTATTGTAGGGATGAGGTCTCACCATGTTGCCCAGGCCAGTCTCAAACTCCTGGACTCAGACAATCCACTCGCCTTAGGCTCCCAAAGTGCTGAGATAGAATTACAGGCTAAGCCACCGAGTCCGGCATGCCCAAATTCTTATACGTCATTTCAGAATATACATTTTAGTGCATTTAAAGTTGTCGATTCTCATGGAATAATTTTTCCAAACAAATTTAATTCTTCATACAAATCAGCTTCATGTAAGTCTAATTTTAATTTTAAATGTAAGTTTACTCAATGAACTTTTAATGTTTTCTCTGGCATTTCCTGTAATTTGTGGAGGTCATACAAGAAACCAAAAGTGGCTTCATTTTTTGTATATAATTTTAAATACCTACTGATGCATTCTTTCTGTATCTGCAATTACAAGAAAAATTAATTTTGAAATTATTTACTCATTAACAATTGACTTATCTGAAGCTTCATATGAAACTGTTCTTTTCCATTGAGTACAACAACCTTTAATTTCTTGCCTGGGGCATGGTGGCTCATGCCCGTAATCCCAGCACTTTGGGAGGCTGAGGTAGGAGGATTTCTTGATGCCGGGAGTTTAGGAATTCAAGACCGGCCTGAATATAGTGAGATCCTGTCTCTATTATTAAAAACATTATAATAAAAATTTTTAAGATAAATTTAATTTCTTTTTTAAAGTCTGTAAACATTTGCTTTTATTTTATTTTATTTTATTTTAAGACAGGGTATCCCTCTGTTGTCCAGGCTGGAGTGCAGTGTTGCTATCATAGATCACTGCAGTCTCGAACTCCTGCGCTCAAGCAGTCCTCCTATCTCAGCCTCCCGAGTAGCTGAGAATACAGACAGCACATCATCACATCCTGCTAATTTTTAAAAATTTTCTTGTAGAAGCTGAGTGTGGTGGCTCTTGCCTGTAATCCCTGCACCTTGAGAGGCAGAGGTGGGAGGATTGCCTGAGCCCAGGGGTTCAAGACCAGCCTGGGCAATTTGGCGAACCCTTGTCTCTATAATAAATCAAATAATTAGTCGGATATGGTGGTACGTGCCTGTAGTTCCAGCAACTTGGAAGGTTGAGGCAGAAGGATCGCCTGAACTCAGCAGTTCGAGGCTGTGGTAGTCGTGAGTGCCACTGCATTCCAGCCTGGGTGACAGAGCAAGACTCAGACTCAAAAAATAATAATACTAATAATTTTTTTATTTGTAGAGATGGGGGTCTTGCTATGTTGTCTTGGCTGGTCACAAACTCCTGGCCTCACACAATCCTCCCCTTTCAGTCTCCCAAAGTGCTGGGATTGCCAGTGTGAGCCAGGGCTCAGACTTGCTTGCAATTTTGCAGTATTTCTCAAAACTGAAGATTCTAAACTCTTTGAAGAATCCTAATAATTCCCTGATGTGCTTTATATGATGTCCATATATACACTTTTATTTTCTGACCATTTACTGACAAAACTTAGTGCCCAAGGGCCTGCTATTTCTGTCCTGGAGCTTAGACCTAAGAGTTGTTGTTTGCCCCGTCTGGGACAGACAAGCAGATCTCCCATCGTGAGTGCTAGTACTGTTGTCTTGTGTGGCCCGTCCCCTTTCCTGTGGTCGCTGTCGCTGCCACCAGTCGGAGCTCAGGTTCGGACCAGCTTGGGGCCCAAGGGTGCTCCAGACTATTCCAGACATGCACCCTTGAGGACCCTCAGGCCCATTGCTCTGTGCTTCTGCAGCCTGTCCTGCCTGGCGTGTGCTGGCACCAGGGTCTAATCTCTACTCTCATCCAGGCTGCCCTGATCCACTGGTTTTCACTGGCAAAACACAAGTCCAGAGATAAAATTATCGAGAATTTCACAATGGAGACAGCGGAGCATGAAACCACACAGGGGCCTTCTGAGCACAAGATCTGGTACAGCCGCACAGCTGCACACCTAGGAACCTGGCTCTGCGTGGCGGAGTGATGGGCAATGTGTGAGGCGGGACTTAGGAGAACAGTTACCAGGAGTATCCACTGACCTCCCAGAGGCAGCAGGAGGGCCGATAGAAAAGGAGCCAGAAGACTGAGGACAGACATGGTGTCGATTTTATTTTTTCTTTAAACATTTTTTTCTTTTGAGCTGAGGTCTCACCGTGTTGCCCAAGCTGGTCTCGAACCCCTGGCCTCAAGCAAACCTCCGGCCTCAGCCTCCCAAAGTGCTGGGATGATAGGCATGAGCCACCGCACCTGGCCTGGTGTCAATTTTAGAAGCTACACAGTGACATCCCCTTCACAGCTCCACGGGGAGCTGCCTGCTCTGATCCTGGAGTGGACAGGGGTCTCTGGATCATGGCCCAAAGCCTGTCCACAGACACTGGCTCCCACCCCAGCTGCAAGACCCTTACCTATCACCTTGAACACCCGGCACTTTCTCGATTTGCTGCCATCACCTCCTCCTCTTCCTGACTTCTTTCCTACTTTCTCTTCCTCTGGCTTCTGTTCCAACCCTTCCCAGGGGCCTGTCCCAACCTCTTTGCAGATTGTGCGGGGTGGACCCAGCTCTTCTTTGGTGGTAAGAAATACTTTCCGAGAAAAATTAATTTCAGGGGAACTAGAAAGATGAAAACCGTTTTCTCAATGGCCAAGAATAAATAGGAAAAACATGACAAGGGAAAGCAGTCTCAAAATGCAAGTACTTTTTGAATTCATCAGCGAGATCCAAGCCTCCAGCCTCTCAACAGCTTGTGGGAAATGCCACAGCTTCTGAAATCACTACCCAAGAACAAACCAGGGTCTGGAGCTGAGTTGAACAATGACAGCAAAGAGAATTTGCTGGGCTAATAGGACATCCTGGCCCCAGACATGCACTGCCAGCGATCATCTGGGGCCACGGCGTCTGACAAATGGCGTCTAACAAACAGTCTCAGTTAAGAGCCTGTTCACACTCACAGCAACCCTGAACAGTGGGACTTAGAAGCCTTTCTTTAGCGACCAGAAACAAGGGCTCAGAAAAGTCAAGTAACTAGCTCAAAATTACGAGCTCATGTCAGTCTGGGTTTCAAACCCAGGTCTACTGACTCCACACCAACGCGAGCATCTCTGTACTATGGGATCCTGAGTCTTACTTCTAAGCCTGAGTCTTACTTCTAAGCAGGTCAGCACTGTCCATCGAGAGCGTCTCTCGTCGTGTCTTTTCAGGTCTCCTGGCTCTCCTTTTGGCCTCCTTCTTCTTTGCCCTGACTCAGCCACCCAGGGCTTCAAGCTGGCAGTGGCAGAACTTGAGGCATGCCTGTGGAGAGCGTGTCTGCCAACTGGCACACCTCCCTGCTTCCTCCAATCACCGATTCCAAAAGGTGTGAGATGGGCTCTATCTGGACCAACTGGGCTCTGTGTGCAGAAATGTGGTCGTGGGCATGGTGCCTGCATGATCTCTACTGTTTCTCAGATCCTGGCTCCGTTGCCAGCCTCGGGGATCAAGCTGTTCCCATTTTTAAAGTGGGGAAGCTGGTGTGAGGTTGAAAGGGGTGGGGGGCTCCTCTGAGCGGCCTGTGGGAGGTGTCAGGAGGCGTTCACAGGAACTCTTGTTCCGGCCTTCTTTTCGTGCATCAAGTGACTTGCTGGAATTCTGGTCTCTAGGGGGACTGAGGGGGGTCCCCCAGGAACCCCTGACAGCAGACCCGGCCTCAGTCTGTCGGGGCAGTGGCTTTCTGAGCTCTCCAGATCCCAGCCCTTGCCTGCTGCCTGCCCAGCTCTCAGAATGCTGTGGATCCACAGCCAACATCTGCCCTGGAGGTTAATCCCGCATTTGGACAGCTTTCCTTCCCAACTCCATGGCCTGGCGCCACTACCAGCCCTAGACAGCAAAGAGCTGCGGCACTGATGGCACTGATGTGGCTTTCCCAGCAGTGGCTTTGCATGGCTTAGAGAGCGATGGCTTTGATCACCTTGCTGGGAGGGGCTGAGAAGGGTGGGAGGAGGATGAAGATGGGCTGAAAGGAAGGCCTGCCCCCACTTGCTCAGGCTCAAGACCTTCCACACAGCACCTGAGGGCTCCTAGGCCTGGGACTCGACAGGTGTGATTTGCATGTTTAAATTCAACTTGGATACCACCCCTCAGGCAGAAATATCTTCCCTGCTAGCAGAGTTTTGTGGAATTCGGAGTTAAGGAGTATCTGTGGAGACATCTTTTATCTTTTGGAGCTAGGGAGTGGCTATGAATGCACCTTTTCATCCACTTAAGGGGGTGTTTCAGAATTTTGTGATCATATCAACAAAGACACTTTTTTTCTTTAGTCAGGGTCTCACTTTGCCACCCAGGCTGGAGTGTAGCGGCACAATCACGGCTCACCACAGCCTCCACCTCCTGGGCTCAGGTGATCCTTCCACCTCAGCCTTCTGAGTAGCTGGGACTGCAGGAGCACACCAACCACACCTGGTTAATTTTTAAAATTTTTTGAAGAGACTAAGTCTCACTGTGTTGCCCTGGCTGGTCTTGAACTCCTGGGCTCCAGCAATCCTCCCTCCTCAGCCTCGCAAAGTGCTGAGATGACAGGTGTGAGCCACGGCACCTGGCCAAGACACTCTCTGCAGTCCTGCTCCCTGGGTTCCCAGCTCCACAGATTATTCTAAAGAATTGTTCTATGATATGCCTCAGAAGAAGATGAGGCTTTTGTGACAAGTGATGACACAAATGCTCAAAAACAAGAAGTAATTTGACAAAGGTCACAGCAATTTTGCAGAGAAAACCACATAATTAACAACCTAATGACTCCCAGGACTGGGTTCAGGGACCCAAGTCCCCATGGGCCACACTGGCCTCAGAGCTCTGCAGCAAGTCCTCCAGGCCCTCAAGTCATTCGCCCCCTCCCTGTGGGCCCCCGTCCCCATAGACTTTCTACAAGATTGAGTGTTCACTTTGGGAAACTATCCTGTGGTCTCTTAGCCTCTCCCCACCCCCACTCTTAGTCCCAGGCTCAGCCCTCTGACTCCAGCCTTCCAGGGCCCTCAGAGCCAAGACTCTTGGCAACCACCACCCCACCCAGCCAACCTCATAGGACTGGCTCTTTCACTGGGGTCAGAAACAGCACTGAGTGAAAGCCCATCACTGCTGACAGGCCATCCTCTGCAAATCTTCTAGGGGGGAAGGGGCAGGGCCCCACAGCCCACACCCCAGAGGCCTCATTCCTTTCTCCCTGAAACTATCAGTGATAAAGAAAAAAAGAATTAGAATTCCTTGTAACTCCTTCCCACAGGCCCTAGATCTTTCTGGAGGCAGCTCTTGTGCCTCCCCCCCCCACCCACCCATATCTCCCCTACCAGGAATAAATGGCTTTTCTGACTGCTCCCACTTGCCATCTTGGGGGCTGTTCTCCAGGTGAGATGGCCAATGTGTCTTTGTGCAGTGTCTACAGCGCACAGAGCTCTCTAGGCAGGGTCTGACTTGCACAGAGAGAGGAGGGTCCACACCCTTCTCCACCCCAGACGCAACTTTATCAAGGCTACTCAGGATCAGGTGAACATCACCAGATCAACGGAAATTCCAGTTTCTCTCACTCATGCCCAGTCTAGGCAAGTCCACATGTCCTTAGACAGTTGCTGTCCTGAGCCCAAGCACAAGACCTAATATGTATCTCAGTCAATTCCCTGAAACTAGCCAAGGTGTTCACAGCATTGTGGGAGGCCGAGACAGGAGGATTACTTGGGTCCTAGAGTTCAAGACCAGCCTGGGCAATGTAGTGAGACCCTGTCTCTCTCTAAAAGAAAAAAATATATATTGAGTCTCAGTCTAGAATCACAACTCATTTAGAACCCATTAAAGTTGATGCTGTTTCTCAAAGATGCCAAACCCATTCATCCTAAGGGACTTCTCTAGACCCTTCCCACTGAGGCTTCTTTTTGGTTTATATGAAAGGGACCCCAAAAACCCAGAATTTATTTATAAAAAATTGTGTATTTATTCTTTAACATGTTTACACTTCAGTTACCTCAAAGTACTCTCCTTTGATGCCATACACCCACTGCTCAAAACAGTTTTTGAACTCGTTGATTTTGATGCCTTTTAGTGATTCTGCTGGTTTTTTTTTTTGTTTGTTCACCTCTTCCACATCGGCAAAATGTTTCCCTTTGAGGACTTTATTTTTCTCATCCAGGGAAACAACAACAACAACAAAAAGTCACTTGTGGTAAGATCAGGTGAATAGGAAGGGTGGGGCATGGAGGTCATGCCGTTTTTTGGTCAAAAACTGCTGAACACTCAACATAACGGGGGCAGGTGCATTGTCATGGTAAAAGAACCAGTCATCTGTTTGCCACAACTCTAAACATTTCTTCCACAAATCATGATGCAACCTTCTAAAAATTTCCAGATAAAAACTTTGGCTGACCATTTGATCCAGAGGAACAAATTCTGATTGTACTACAAGGGGCCTGCCCTCCAAAAGATAATTCCATTTTTGGAGGGGTCCTCCCTTTGTATGTCACTTTCTCAGAGAAACCTTCCCTGGCCACTCAGTATAAAATCCATTCTCTGTCCCATCTGATTTTTTATAGCACTGTGAAATTATCTTTTTTACTTGGTTACTTCTTTAATCTCTTTCACACCTCTAGGATGTAAGCTCTGTGACTGCAGGTCCTTGTCTGCCTTACCTCAAACACTGCCTGGCACTTGGAAGGAGCTCAATGAATATTTGTTGAATGGATGGGTAAGTGGGTGCGTGGATGGATAGATGGATGTATGGATGGGTGCATGGATGGGTGGGTGGGTGAATTTATGGATGGGTGATTGGATGGGTGGGTGCACGAATGGGTGGGTGGATGGGTAGGCAAGTGGGTAGATGGGTGGGTAGATGGGTTGATGATGGATGGATGAGTGAGTGGCTGGGTGGGTGGCTTGGCGGGTAGGTGGATGGATGGATGAATGAATGAGTGGTTGGGTGGGTGAGTATATGGATTGGTGGATGGATGGGTGGATGAATGGATGAATGGGTTTGTGGATGGATGGAGGTATTGGTGGATGGATATATGGGCGGGTGGATGAATGGAAAATGGGTGGATGGAAGGGTGGCAGGAAGGATGAGTGGGTGGGTGGATGGGTGGATGAATGAATTGGTGGGTGAATGGATGGATGGGTGCATGGGTGGATAGGTAAATGAATGGGTGAATAGATGTGTGAGTGGATATATGTGTAAGTGGATGGATGGATGAATGGATGGGTGGTAGGATGAATGAGTGGGTGAGTGGAAGGGTGGGTGGATGAATGGATGGGTGGATGGATAGGTGAGTGGGTAGATGGGTAGGTAGGTGGGTTAATGAGTGGGTGGATGATTAAATGGATGGATGGGTGGGATGCTTGGATACCTGGGATGGTGAATGGACAGATGGATGAGTTAATGGGTGGGTAGATGGGTGTGTGGGTGGTGAGTGGATGAATGAATGAATGAGTGGTTGAGTGGGTGAGTAACTGGGTTGGTGGTTGGGTGGGTGGATGAATGAATGACTGGGTAGGTGGATGGATGGATGGATGGATGGATGGATGGATGGAAGGATGAGTGGCTGGGTGGGTGAGTAAATGGGTTGGTGGGTGGATGAATGGATGTATGGGTGTATGGACAGGTGGGTGGGTGGGTAGGTGGATGTATGGGTGGGTGGATGGATAGATGGATGCGTGGATGAGTGGATAGGTGGATGGGTGAGTGGATGGGTGGGTGGATGGATGGATAGATGAATGAATGTATGGATGGAAGGGTGGGTGGATTAATGGATGGGTGAATGTGGTGGATGGATGGATGGATAAGTGGTGGATAAATGGATGAGTTACGGATGCATGAATGGATAGATAAATGGATGGGTGGGATGATGAGTGGTGGATAGATGGATAGATGGGTGGGTGGGTGGATTAATGAATGGGTGAATGTGGTGGTAGATAAATGGATGGTTGGATAATTGGATGGAATGGATAGATGGATGGATGGATGGATGGATAAATGGGTGGATGGGTGGATGGGTAGATGGATGTGTTGGTGGAATGGATGGATAGATGGATGGATGGATGGATGGATAGATGGATGGATGGAAGGAAGGAAGGAAGGAAGGAAGGAAGGAAGGAAGGAAGGAAGGAAGGAAAGATGAATGGATGGTTGGATGAGTGGGTAGATGAACAGATAAATGGATGGATGGACAGTTGAATGGATGGATTGATGGGTTGCTAGGTGGGTGGAATTTGTCAGTTCTGGTGAGAACTTGGATGGTTTTCCAAGCCTATCCCACTACTTACTAGCCATGTGACCGTAGGCATGTTGCTCAGCCCCTCTAAGGCTCTGTTTATTCATCTTTCCCTAGGTACTAAATCGTTCTTACTTCTGAGGGTCATCATGAAAATTAAATAAAAAGTAAAAAGCAGCCTGGCTCAGTGGCTCAGCCTGTAATCCCGCGCCTTTGGGAGGCTGAGGTGAGTGGATTGCCTGAGCCCACGGGTTCGAGACCGGCCTGGGCAGCG
>NW_007113269.1:4023-18738 GCF_000164805.1 Carlito syrichta | reverse complement strand
CCAGTATGGGCGACAGAGTGAGACTCCAATTCAAAAAAAAAAAAAAAGTAAAAAGCATATGACAAAGTGAAAAGTGCCTGGCATATAAATCCTGGCTGTAATTAGTTTTATTGTCTCTCTGCCCAGTTTAGTGTCACCTTTGATCATCCTATCTACATCCAAGTTGTTGATAAAGCCATTAAAGAGCACGGCATCTGGGACAGTCCTGACCTAGAAATGACTCCATGTGGCTGTGGTCTGACTGGGCACAACCTTCCCCATCCCGTCCACAAAGGTTTCCAGGGTCTTGCCTTTTACTGCTGACACTGTCCTGACCTGCCTGCCTAGTCAAAAAATAAAAGGGAAGTAACCCAACCCCATCCTCTAGGACTCCTTCTTCCTTCTTTGAGGCTTACAGAACATCTCTTGGCTGACCTCACCCAGGACTGACATCAAGTTCACTTTTCGCCCCTGCGTGGGTGGGGACCCTTTGCCCAACCAAAGAACACCTGTGCACCCTTTCCTGATCCCTTGGGCTGCTGGGACCATGGCTGGTGGCCCTGCCAAAGCAGGAAGGACAGACTCAGTGCTGCCTGGTGCTCTGGTGTGGGGAGACTACATGGGAGAGATGGAAGGTGGACCTGTAGGGCAGAAGAAGGCACTCATGGCAAAGCCGGCAAAGCCCTGACCAAGCAGTGCCTGAGATTTGCAGTTTGGAATCCAGTCTTTGAAGACAGTTGATCTGCATGCATTCTCGGACAGAAGGCATGTGCTCCTGGAAGGGGACCCACCTGCCCACTTTTAACTTAGGACAACTTCCTTGGTGAGCAGGAGATGCTTGCTCCTGCAGCCACTTGAGAACAGGGCCAGAGGGGCTGGGCTAGGAGGTTCTGGGGGTGAGGCCCAGGTGACACTCTATGGCAGAGAGCTCTGGGTGGGGCTCCTGCATTGGGCACCCTACACATTGATGGGGAAAGAGGAAGAGTAGAGTGGAAGGATTGAAGGGTCTTTCCTCCCCTCCCGCTCGGCCTGGCTGACTCCCACCCGCCCTTCATATCTAAGCCGCAACATCAGTTCCCCAGGGAACCCGCCCAGTCCCCAGCACAGGTTGCTTCCCCCATACTTTTTAGTCATAGTCCTTTCCACAGTTCAGCTAGGGCTGTGGCAAGGTATGCCTGCCTGTCCCTCCACCCCCACTGCAAACCCCACAGCAAGTTCAGTGCCTACATGATCACCTCTGAGTCCCAGCACCCAGCCCCGCACCTACGCATGCAGGCACTCACATACACAGAGTGCTGGGTGAATGTGTTAGGAATTCCTGAGGCTGGGTAATTTATAAAGAAAAGATGTTTATTTGGCTCACGTTCCGCAAAGTGCTGGCGTCTGTTCTTGATGAGGCCTTGGAAGGGGAAGGGGAGTCAGCGTGTTGCACATCAAGAGAGGGAGCAGGAGAGATGGAGGGACCGGGTTCTCTTAAACAGCCAGCTCTTGTGGGAACTAACAGAGCAAGAGCTCACTCATGACTGTGGGGAGGGCACCAAGCCATTCAAGAGGGATCTGCCCCCATGCCCCAGTCACCTTCCCCAGGCCCCACCTCCAACACCGGGCCACATTTCAACACGAGACTTGCAGGGAACAAACATCCAAACTACATCAGTAAGTGGATTCACGAGTGGAAGAAGGGACAAGTGGGACTGGAAGGGCACGGTGCAGCGGCCCTGCCGCCCCTTCTCATTTGTCCCCGGCCTGTTGGACCCAGAGGTCTGGGTATGTGGGGAGGTGGCGTTCTGTTTCCTGTGCCCCGGCAGAGGAAGCTGGTGCTTCCCAAAGATCCGTATTGTTAAGTGTTCAGGCTGCATCGCGGATAACAAGGACGAAGTCATTTCCAAAACCAATGTGAAACCCACAGGAAAGCAGGTAAGCATTTCCTGCACACCTACTGTGCACCAAGCAATCAGGTGTCTTATTTGATTCTCACAACCACTCTGCAAAGCAAATGTACGTCCAGTTTTGCAGATGGTGCAACTGAGCCTTGGAGACATTCGGCAGTTTGTCATGTTCATTTAAAACAAGAGAAAGAACTGCAATCTGGATACACGTATGTGTGGTTCCACACCCATGCCATTCTGATCATTCCAAGCTTGGGTGGAAGAGGGTGTCATGGTGGGCCACGTGTGGTCCTCAGTGCTGGGCAGCACCCATGGCTGACTCCCTGCTTGCATCCCAGACTGAAGGCAGGGAGGAGAACATCCCAGAGCTGGAGGCAAGAGGGAGAGGAGTATGAACAGAGACATGTTTATTTCTTTTTTTTTTTTTCAGTTGGAGTCTCACTTTGTCACCCAGAATGGAGTGCAATGGCCACTCTCGGCCACCGCAGCCTCCACCTGCTGAGCTCCGGCGATCCTTCCGCCTCAGCCTTCCAAGTAGCTGGAACTACAGGCGTGCGCTACCATGTCCGGCTATTTTTGATTTATAGTGGAGATGAAGTCTCGCCAAGTTGCCCAGGCAGGTCTCGAACCCGGGCTCAGGTAATCCACTCACCTCGGCCTCCCAAAGTGCTAGGATTACAGGCTGAGCCACTGAGCCCAGCCTATTTCTCAAGTCTTTATTGAGTATCTACACCAGGCACAGGGGCTGAGGACAAAATGTCACAAAGCATGGGTCTTCCCCTCACGGAGGGCGCTATCTAGCGGGTGAACTGGATGAGAACACCAAACCCTGTGGTTCAATAAGATGGACATCATGGGGAGTTACCAGATTATTCATTCTTCTTTAATGCTTGAAGTCCTTTTAAGGAAAATGCTAAGAAACATATAATGCAGCTTCATCTGGGTGGGACAGAAACCCTGTGGTGAGGTGCCCAACCTAGACCGAAAAGCCAATCGAGGAAGGCTTCACTGAGGAGGTGACCTTGCACAGAGTTTTGATAGAGAAGGAGTGAGGCAAAGTCACATGGGACAGGAATTGCCTGCAATTGGCACATAGGAAGACAGAGAAGCGTGAGACAGCATGGCTTCCTTGAGAGAACTATGGGTTCAAGTCAGTTCACCCACGGCCGGAGTGAGGAAGTGCTTTCTTCAAGTGCCCTTTCACAGTGCATGTCCTCTGGCGCATCCCACACTCCTCTGGGTCTGAAGAGTTTGGTTTGGGCTCTTCAGGGTGGATGAGCACCAGAGCCGCGGCAGGTGCGCAGAGGAGCGGCGCTGTTTGGAGGTGGGCGTGGGGAGTGAGTCTCCTGAAACGTGCCAGCAAACAGAATAGTCCTGGCTTCTGTTCCATCCTATCAAAAGCTGAGCATTGGGGAAAGCCTCTGATCTCCAGGAACAAATGACAAAATAAGCAGAGGGCATGTCTCCACGTGGAACAGAGGACTGAACTCCAACTTAGAGGCCTGATCCCGAAACACACAGGACACCAACCAAAGGAAGCTTGGCTCTGCCCATTCCATGAACATTTCGTGACGGTGACCACAGCCTTCCATTTACAGAGGATTCCTAGGTGGCAGATGTGTGGCGCACGGTTCTGTGTGCTGGACGCATTTAATATCAACTCTCAGTGACCTTACAAAGGGAGACATTACTATGCCCATTTTGTAATGAACAAACAGCAGCTCAAAGAGGTTGAGCATCATTTCCAGGACACACAGCCAGGACGTGGAACAAGCTGGGTTTTGACTTGGGTTTGTAGACTCTGAAACACACACTGTTAACCGTCAGTTAGACGCCTGTGGGGCATGAACAGGCTGCAAGTGGAGCACATCACCTGTCCCTTCCTCCTCCAGCTCCATCTCAGCAGGCGTCACCACTCGCCCTCCTCAGCCGAAGTCAGAAACATGGTCGTTCTGCCCCACACCTCATCACTCACTGACATTGTTGATTCTCTCTCATAAACATCCTCTTTTTTTGTCTCCGTGGCATGATCATGGCTCACTGCAGCATTGACCCCGTAGGCTTAGACAATCCTCCCACCTTGGCCTCCTGAGTAGCTGGGACTACAGGCAGACACCAACACAGCTGGCTAATTTTTTTAGTTCTGTAGAGACAGAGTCTTGCTCTGTTGCCCAGGTTGGTCTTGAACTTCTGGCTTCAGGCAATCCTCCCACCTCAGTCTCACAAAGCACTGGGACTACAGGTGTGAGCCATCTCCCTAGCCTCATAAATATCTTTAGAATTTTTCTATGCTCTCTGTTTTACTGCTGCTGCCTTAGTTGAGGCCACAGTCACGTCTCGCTTGACTGAATGGACTCCTGGCAGCTCCCCTCCTTCCCAGTACATGTGTGATGATTTGTAATTGAACCTTCCTCTGGAGACTCCAAACTACAGGGCTCCACCACTATCAGCCCAGTGCTTGGCACACAGTAGGCACTCAATAGTATTTGAATGACTGAAGAGAGCCAGGACTCATTATTTCCGTCTCATCAATGTTATGGGCTGAATTGTCCACTTGGAATTTATATGTGGAAGCCCTAACCCCCAGGACCTCAGAATGTGACTGAAGACAGGGCCTTTAAAGAAGTAATTCAGCTGAAGTGGAGTCATTTGGGTGGACCATAGTCCAATGTGACAGGTGTCCTATAAGAAAAGGGCCAGGCATGCTGGCTTACACCTGTAATTCCAGTGCTTTGGGAGGCCAAGGTGGGAGGATCACTTGAGGCCAGAGTTCAAGACCAATCTGGGCAACATAGCGAGACCCCTGTCACCACAAAAAAGGTGTTTTTTTAAAAATTAGCCAAGTATGGTGATGCATGCCTGTAGTCCCAGCTACTTGGGGAGCTGAGGAGGGAGGATCACCTGAGCCAGGGAGGTCGAGGCCGCAGTAAGCCATGATCATGCTACTGCACTCCAGCCTGGGTGACAGAGTGAGGCCATGTCTCTAAAGAAAAGGAGAAGGGATTAGGACACAAAAAACATACGGAGAGAGACAGCCAAGGGAGGACCCGGAGAGAAGGCAACCATCTGCAAGCCAAGGAGAGAAGCCTTAAAAGAAACCAAGCTGCGGACGTCATCACCCTGAACTTCCAGACTCTAGAACTGTGAGAAGATCTGTTTCTGTTGCTGAAGCCACCTAGCCTGTGGGATTTTGCTCCAGCAAGTGAATGCAATCAAGAAAGAAAGCCAGATTCAGCAAAGCTGACAGCTCATGAGTAATGTCTTTTTTTTTTTTTTTTGAGTTGGAGTCTGGCTTTGTCATCCAGGCTGGAATGCACTGGCATAATCATGGCTCACCACAGCCTCAGCTTCCTGGGTTTAGGCAATCCTCCTGCCTTAACCTCCCAAGTAGCTGGGATTACCAGTGTGCACCACCACACCCAGCTAATTTTTTTAAAAAATTTTGTAGTGATGAAATCTCACTATGTTGTCCAGGCTGGTCTTGAACTCTTGGGCTCAAGCAATCCTCCCTCCTTGGTCTCAAGCAATCCTACCCTCTTGGCCTCCCAAGAGGCTTGTGGATTACAGGCATGAGCCACTGTGCCCAGTTGGGTCATATAATAATCCATTCTGCCTCTGATCACTCTTGTTTGTTGCTTACCAACTCTTGTAACTGATTTAACTCTTATTCATTCATTCATTTTTGAGTCAGAGTCTCATCCTGTCATCCAGGCTGGAGTGCAATTACATGATTACCGATGGCCATCACAGCTTCGACCTACTGGGCTCAGGTGATCCTTCTGCCTCAGCCTTCCAAGAACCTGAAACTATAGGTGTGTTCCACTACACCCAGCTAAATTTTTTATTTGCTATAGAGAAGAGGTCTCACCATGTTGCCCAGGCTGGTCTTGAACCCTTGGGCTCAGGCAATCCTTTTGCCTCGGACTCCCAAAGTGCTAGAATTACAGGCGTGAGCCACTACACCCGGCCTTATTTTATTTTTTACAGACGGGATCTCTCACTGTCACCCAGGCTGGAGTGCATGATCATAGCTCACTATAGTCTCAACCTCCTGGTCTCAGGCACTTCTCCTGCTTCATCCTCCTGAGTAGCTGGGATTGCAGGCGAGCACCATCACACCGTTGGGAGCTGGCCACGGAGGCCCACTGAGCGTTAGGGATCACGAAGGGCCGTGGACCCCGAGACCACTAGGATGCGTTCGGGACCTGTTGACCCCATTTCCTCTCCCTTTTCTTATTTGGCACTTAAGCCAGAAACAACTCTGTTAGTTCAAGCATAAAACTCTGAGATCTAAAAGGAACACAGCTAACTTTAGAAATCTCATTGTTCCTGTTTTCTACTAACTGCGGTTTTGGCTTTAGTACAACTTACAGTTTAAACTTGGGTCACATTTGAGAAGTCTTATTGCTGGTGACAAGCTCCATATATTAGGATTAGGAATTAGAAACTTTTGTAGAAGTTAAGAAAGATATATAGGATTTTAGAGTAGCCATTTTGTTAAGAGATTGCAATCAATTGTTCCAAGAAGTGGCCCACTGTGATCTTTGGACTGGGCCACATTCTTTAGGAACTAGTTTGAGCTATAATTAAGAGTTTCCATAGCAATTGTGTAAGTAGAATTAGCATAGAATAGAAAGGTAACAGAATTTAAGTGAGTCATCATAGGTGTTGTGTACGCATGAGCTTTAGAAGTTATTGATTATTAGAACATCATGATGCTAGAAGGGATTGTTGCATTGCTTTTGAGGAACATTAACCAAGTATAAGGAACAATAAGACAATTTGGGTTTGTCCTTCCTCATACCTGAGAAAACATCTGGTGGGTGGGGGATGCCCCTCATCTACCTGGCTTTGTGTTCACATGAAAGACATGTGAGACTGACTGTGCAAAATTTGGGGATAAAAGACCTGTTGTAATTTCCAGTAAACGGTTTCTGCACTACACAAGGGTCTAGTCCCTTTCTTTCTCTTTATATCTATCCCTCCAGTATAATCGCCAACACCGTCTCACTGACCAGAGACCCCCGATCCTCGCAGGGGCAGGTCCCCCCCCAGTTAGTTTATTTTTCTTTTTTGTAGAGAAGGAGCCTTGCTATATTGCCCTGGCTGGGATTGAATGCTTTTTTTAAAAATGCATTTTTTTTTATTTGGAGTCTCACTCTGTCACCCAGACTGGTGCAATGGCCACTCCTGGCCACCACAGCCTCAACCTGCTGGGCTCCGGTGATCCTTCCCGCCTCAGCCTTCCAAGTAGCTGGAACCACAGGCACGCACTACCACACCCGGCTAATTTTTGATTTATTGTAGAGATGAGGTCTTGCCAAGTTGCCCAGGCGGGTCTCAAACCCACGGGCTCAGGCAATCCACTCACCTCAGCCTCCCAAGGCATGGGGTTACAGGCTGAGCCACCAAGCCTGGCTAGAAAATGCATTTTATTTTAGATTCAAAGGGTATATATGCAGACACCTTACATTAGGTATATTGTATACGATGAGGTCTAGGTTTCACTAAGACTGCCTCCTAGGTGCTGAGCATGGTACTCAGTGGGTGGATTTTCACCCCTTGTCCTCTTCCCTTCTTCCCTCTTTTAGTATACCCCACTGTCTGTGGTTCCCATTCTTATGTCTGTGTGCAGCCAGTGTTTAACTCCCACTTATAAGTGAAAACATGCTATATTCATTTTTCTGTTTCTGTGGTAACTCGCTTAGAATGGTGGCCTCCAGCTACATCCATGTTGCCACAAATGGCATGATTTTGTTCTTTTTTGTGGCTGCATAATAGTCCCAAGTGTAGATGTACCACAGTTTCTTTATCCAGTCCACCATTGATGGGCATCTAGATTGATTTCTTGTTTTTTGCTGTTGTGAATAGCGCTGCAATAAACATCTGCATGCAGGTGTGCTTTTGGTAGGATGATTTATGCTTTGGGCATATACCTAGTAATTATATTGCTGGGTCTACTGGTAAATCTATTTTTAGTTACTTGAGAAATCTTCAAACTGCTTTCCACAGGGGTTGAAATAGCTTACATTCTCACCACTAGGTGTACAAGCATTCCCTTTTCTCCACAACCTCACCAACATCTGTTGTTTTTTGGCTTTTAAAAATAACTACTCTGGTGTGAGATGGTATCTCATGGTGCTTTTGATTTGCATTTCTCTGCTGCTGATTAATGATGTTGAACTTTTATCATATATTCAATTGCTGCTTGTATATTTTCCTTTGAGAAGAGTCTATTCGTGTCTTTTGCCCACTTTTTTTTTTTTGAGTTAAATTCTCACTCTCACCCAAGCTAGACTGCAGTGGCACAATCACTCACAGTAGCCTCCATCTCTTGGGCTCAGGCAATCCTTCAGCCTCAGTCTCCCAAGTAGTTGTGCATGCTACCACACCTGGTTATGAATTCATTGCCTCGATTGATGTTCAGGAGAGTGTTTCCTAGGGTTTCTTCTAAGATTTTTATAGTTTTGAGTCTTAACATTTAAGTCTTTAATCCATGTTGAGTTAATCGATGTGATGATAGATAGGAGTCCAGCTTCATTCTTCTACATGTGGTTAGCCAGTTTTCCCAGCATCATTTATTGAATAGGTTGTCCTCTCTCCAGTGGTTGTTTTTGTCAGCGTTTTCAAAGATGTGTTGGCTATAGGTCAGCAGTTTAATTTCTGGGTTCTCTATTCTGTTCCACTGGTCTAAGTTTCTATTTTTGAACCAGTACCATGCAGTTCTGATTACTGTAGACTTGTAGTAAAGTTTGAAATCCAGTAATGTGATGCCTCCAACTTTGTATTTCTTTTCTCGTGCTTGGGATTGTTTAGGCTGTTTGGGCTCTTTTTTGCTTTCATTCACATTTAAGTATTGATTTTTTTCCTAGATCTGTGAAAAATGATGCTGGTAGTTTAATAAGGATTGCTTTGAAGCTGTAGATGTCTTTGGGTGATATGGACATTTTAACAATACTGATTCTTCTGATCCATGAGCATGGAATGTTTTTCCATTTGTTTGTATCCTCTTTGATTTCTTTCAGCAGTTTTTTGTAGCTCTCATTATAGAGATCTTTCATCTCTTTGGTTAGAAGTAGTCTGAAGTATTTTGTGTAGGGGGAGGGACTATTGTGAATGGGATTGTGTGTTTTTGTTTTTTGTTCCTTTTTTTGTTTTGTTTTTTGAGTCAGAGTCTCACTCTGTTGCCCAGGCTGGAGTGCAGTGGCATGCTCACGGTCTGCAGCCTCGACCTGCTGAGTTTAGGCAATCCTTCTGCCTCAGCCTTCCAAGTAGCTGAAACCACAGACGCACGCCACCATGCCTGGCTAATTTTTTTATTTATTGTAGAGATGAGGTCATGCCAATTTGGCCAGGCTGGTCTCAAACCCCTGGGCTCAGGCAATCCTCTAGCCTCTGCCTCCCAAAGTGCTAGATTACAGATGTGAGCCACTGTGCCTGGCCGGGATGTGTTTTTTATTTGATTCTCAACCTGTTTGTTGTTGGTGTATAGAAATGCAACTGATTTTGAGCATTGATCTTGTATCATAAGACTTCACTGAAGTCATTTATCAATGCTAGGAGTTTTTTTGGTGGACTTTTTTGGGTTTTCTAGTTATAGAATCATATCATCTGGGAAGAGAGATAATTTAATTCCCTCTTTTCCTATTTGAATACCTCTTTTTTTTTTGAGTTGAAGTCTCATTCCGTCGCCCAGGCTAAATAGGAGTGGTAATCGTTCCTTCTTATTGTAACTGAATCTCATCTCCTCTATGTCTTTTCCTACACAGGCCACCCCAGCATCGACCTGCTGGGTTCCGGCAATTCTTCTGCCTCAGCCTTCCAAGTAGCCAGAACTACAGATGCATGTTACCACGCGTGGCTAATTTTTAATTTATTGTAGAGCCAAGGTCTTGCCAAGTTGCCCGGGCAGGTCTCGAACCCGTGGGCTCAGGCAATCCACTCGCTTTGACCTCCCAAAGTGCTGGGATTACATGCTGAGCCACTGAGCCTGGCCTGGATACCTCTTATTTCTTACTCTTGCCTGGTTACTCTGGTTAGGACTTCTAGTACTATGCTAAATAGGAGTGGTAATCGTTCCTTCTTATTGTAACTGAATCTCATCTCTTCTATGTCTTTTCCTACACAGGAGGCCTGGTTAACTCTTTTATTATTTAACTTCTTGAATGTTTGGGTCTTGTTTCTCCAACTGGCACATGGGGTAAGAGCCTTATCTTACCTTTCAGAGTATCCCCAGACTTCCTAGCTAAACTTGGTGCTTTTAAAAGCTGTTGTTTTTGCTGGTCACGGTGGTTCACACCTGTAATCCCAACACTTTGAGAAAGAGGCGGGAGGATCTCTTGAGTCCAGGAGTTCAAGACCAGCCTGGGCAGCATAATGAGACCTCATTTCTACAATAAATGAAAAAATTCAGTTAGGCATGGCGATGCATGCCTATAGTCCCAGCTACTTAGGAGGCTGAGGCAGAAGGATCACCTGAACCCAGGTGGTCAAGGCTGCGGTAGCTATGATCATGTCACTGCATCCAGCCTGGGCGAGGTTTCAACTCAAACAATAAATAAACAAAATATGTTTTTAATGCCTCTGTTGTTGTTATGTGCTTGACTGACATATTTGAATGGGTAAAAAAGAGCCTGGTGACATGCCTGCAATCCCAATATTTTGGGAGACTGTGGCAGCAGGATTGCTTGAGGCCAAGAATTCAAGACCAGCCTGAGCAACATAGCAAGATCCCATCTCAAAAACAAAAAATAACAAAATTTAAAAAATAAAATATTAAAGTAAAAAGGAGCCTGATGGTAAATTCTTGATCCCCAAGAGACACAGACAAAGGGTTCACCGTTTCCAGAAACAGAATATGACTCGTTTCTGAGTCTCCACATTGGGAAACTGGTCTAAGGCATGATGGAAGGCAATGGTGTACAGTGCTTAAAGTTAGGATTGCCCATTAAATTAAAAAAAAGGAATATGTAAGAAAGCATGTGTGTGCATGCACTTGTTGGCGGGTAGGACCTGGGCACAGAAATAGTGGTTGGAGCATCAGAGCAGCCTCTCTGAAACGGAAGGGGCCCAAAGACCCTGAGCTGGCCATTGGCTTGTGCCAGACCCAGACACCCCAGCAGGAGAGGCAGAGATCAGGAACAAGCCCGGCTCCTGGCACCAGTCCGGTCTCCCAAGCAGAGCCATAATTCCACAGAGGAAATGCCCCTGTCATGCCCGGGAAGGAGGACCCTGCTGCAGCATCACACAAGGGCAGTGGCTGGCATGAGGGACAGCCTACCAGGAGGAGGCAAAGCCTGGCGGATGAGGTGTAAGGTGCCCTCTCGACTTCCCTGAACGCACGGCCTCGGTTCTGATCCCAGGCAGGCTGGTCCCCGTCCCAGGGCAGGTCTCAACATGAGCATCCCTGCTTAAGATGCTTAACTCAGAATACTCGCCAAAGGAGCTTAGTGGCTCGAGACATTTGACAGGGTAGCTTCACGACATGCACATGGGCCAAGTAGCACCGCCTGGAACTCATAGCCCCCAGTACAAAGCAGGAGGACTGGGCCTCTGTCAGACATAGACATCGTCTGTCCTCTGCAGCTCAAGGCCCTGCCCCTCACACACCAAGGTATAATGCGGTGGTCTTTGAGTGGTTCTTTTTTTTTCTTTTGTTTGAGTTGGAGTCTCACTCCATCACCCAGGCTGGAGTGCAGTGGCATGATCATGGCTCAAGACAGCCTTGGCCTCCTGGGCTCCAGTGACCCTCCCACCTCAGACTCCCAAGTAGCTGGGACTACAGGCGCACACCACCACACCCAGCTAATTTTTTATTTTTGTTTTGTAAAGAAGTGGTCTCATAATGTTTCCCAGGCTGGTCTGGAACTCCTGAGCTCAAGGGACCCTCCCACCTTGGCCTCTCAAAGTGCTGGGACTGCAAATATGAGCCAACATGCCTAGCCTGGGTAATTACTTTCTACAGGTGATTTTTTTTTTCTTTTTCCTTGTACTTTCTAATTTCCTACTTTGATGAACATATATTACCTCATTAAAGTATGAAACAAAACACCTTATATTTAACACATTTTGTCTTTTTTTTTTGAGTTGGAGTCTTACTCTGTCGCCCAGAGTGCAGTGGCCGCTCCTGGCCACCGCAGCCTCGACCTGCTGGACTCCGGCGATCCTTCTGCCTCAGCCTTCCAAGTAGCTGGAACTACAGGCACACGCTACCACACCCAGCTAATTTTTTTTTTTTTTTTTTTGGTTTTTTGCAGAGATGAGGTCTCAGCAAGTTGCCCAGATGGGTCTCAAACCTACAGGCTCAGGCAATTCACTCACCTCAGCCTCCCAAGGCGCGGGATTACAGGCTGAACCACCGAGCCTGGCTCACATTCTGTCTTTTACCTGTTGGCTTATGTCCCGAGTTTCTTCTTAAAGCTTAGTCTCAAGAATTAGAAATGGCAGTTGGGCAAGGTGGCTCACACCTATAATCGCAGCACTTTGGGAGGCTGAGGTGAGAAGATTGCCTAAGCTCAGGAGTTCAAGACAAGTGTGGGCATTTTGGCGAGACCTTGTCTTTATAAGAAATCAAAAAATTATCCAGGTGTGGTGGCGCACACCTGTAGTTCCAGCTACTTGGAAGGTTGAGGTGGAAGGATTGCCTGAGCCCAGCAGGTCAAACCTGTGGTAACCAGGAGCATGCCACTACACTCTGGCCTGGGCAGCAGTGTGAGACTCCAACTCAAAAAAGAATTATGAATGGTCACACTTTAAGCTGTATATTGATCTGGGTTCAACCAGGAGACAGAAACCACACAATAATTTAAACAGAAAAAGTTTAACATAAAGAGGTATTAAGCTATGAAAGGAGAGGAGATGTAAAGAGGACTCTAAAGTCTCCCAGAGGTTGGGGGAGAATACTCAAGGGAGGACAGCTTGGAAGGGGAGCTCCTTCCTCAAGACTGGGGTTGAGACCTCCTTGGAGAAGCCATGGTTGTAGAGAAGTTTGCCCGGGACAGAGTTGCTCTGTACTTGTTGGACAAGCAGGAAACAACCTTAAGGTTGCAGATGAGGCTGGATGCAGTGGCTCCTGCCTGTAGTCCCAGAAATTTGGGAGACTGAGGAGGGAGGATCATTTGAGGCCAAGAGTTCGAGACCAGCCTGAGCAACATAGGGAGACCTCATCTCTCCAAAAATTAAAAAGTTAGCCAGGTGTGGTGAGGCACACCTGTAATCGTAGATACTCGGGAGGTTGAGGCAGGAGAATCCCTTGGGCCCAGGAGGTTGAGGTTGCAGTGAGCTATGATCACACTGTTGCATTCCAACCTGGGAGGCAGAGTGAGATCCTGTCTCTACAAAAATAAAAATAAAAACAAAACAGGGCGTGGATTTGGCCCATGGAACATATTTTACCAGTACCTGATGTAGAACTTTAGCAAGAAAAAAACCTCCATCTGCAAATACTGAGAGGAAGGGCAAGGAATGAACCCAAGTGCACAGGGCTGAGGTAGGGATGGGGGCTGGCACAAGCTGTGTGGGTGTGGATGATAACGTCTACACTGCACAGGTTCTTGTCTGGATTAGTGAGTATTGGATGAAAGGATCTAACAGAGTATTTAATAAATTATTCTTATTTCTAAGAGTCTGTGCAGGGTAGAATAACAGTCCATATTGTGCCTTCCTCTTAAACAGACCGGAATTTGAGGCTCAGAGGGGTTAAGAAACTCGTCCCACATTACACAGCCTGGTGGAGCTGGAATTTGAACTTTGAGTCTTTCTGACCCTTCAGCCCACAGTCCTCACCATCATGTCCACCAACTCCACTCCCGAGGGACAGGTGAGTGCTCCCAAGCTGGACTGCTTTCTCTCCTGGGTGCCGTCATGAAATTGGATTAACACCTTGACCTCTGGCAGGTGAGGGCTCCCGGCGGGGAGTGAAATCCATCTCTGGAAACAAGGCGTTTACAGACAAAAGGTGAGAGCCAGCCGCATAGTCAGCAGCACCAGTGATTGCCACATGGGTTCTGCTAGAGCACTGGCTGGTCAGCGTCCTAGTTCAAGGACCCATTCCCACATCCTCTCCTTGCATGACTTTCCCACATGGGGAAGGTTCCATAACCCAGAGCAGAACAGCCCCTGGACTTCTCCAGGACCCTAAGAAGCTACAGGTGTCAATTTTGACCATCCGTGAGACACAGCTTTTCAAAATAAACGGTCACTACTTGATCACCTCTACTGACCACACGCTGACCTAAATACATCGTGTGCCATCTTTCCAGTTCTGACGCAACCCTGGAAGGTAGGGATTGGTCCTTATCTAACAAATGTGACAACTGAAGGGCAAAGACAATGTCATACAGCCCCTTCACAGACACGATCAGTCTTTGAGGGTGGTATTCGGCAGGATTCTCTGTAAAGAGGGGAAACAGGTTTGGAGAGACTAACTTGCCCACTTGTTCACCTTGACCGGAACCACATCTCGACGTGGAAAAACAGTGCAGGAGGCCGCCTTCAGCCTCAGACAGGGCCGGGCCCCAATACCAGCCTCACTCCACCAGCCATGGGGCCAACTTCCCCTTCATCTTTTGAGAGCAAGTCTTCGAGTCATTGTTGCCCACCTTGTGATGGCTTTTGCTCCAAACTGGTTTTCGAGGATGTCTGTGCAGGAAATATCCTTGGATGACAGACACGGTGTCTCCTGCCATGGCAGAGGGAAGATTTGTTTGGTGTCTGGAATAAAAGGGATCATCCCAGGGCAGAGGTCGAATGGGGTTTCTAGCAGCCCCCTTTTTAAAAAAATTATTTATTTATTTATTTTGAGTCGGAGTCTCACTGTCACCCAGACTGGAGTGCAGTGGCTGCTCCC
>NW_007113269.1:1253-3683 GCF_000164805.1 Carlito syrichta | reverse complement strand
CCACTCACCTCAGCCTCCCAAAGGCGTGGGATTACAGGCTGAGCCACTAAGCCCGGCTAGTCTAGCAGCCCCTTTAAAAGATCAGGGTTGACTAAGCTTGGGATCACTCAGCCATGGCACAAACCCAACGTATGTGCAGTGTCTACCTGTGCCTACCTCTCCACAGCCATGGGATGTGTGGAGCAAGGGAGCCCCAGAACCATGACCCTGTGCCATGCCAGAAGTCCTTTGTTTCTGACCCAGACATCTCCTATCATCTGCCAGCATGTATGAAACTGTGACGGGCTACCCTGTTACCCACGGAATAGGATAAAATAGGTAAAAATCCAAAACCTTCAAAGTTGTTCTTTTTTTTTCCTAAAGATAGGGTCTTGCTCTGCTGCCCTAGCTGGAGTGCAGTGGTACAATCATAGCTCATTGCAGCCTTGACCTCCTGGGCTCAAGCAATCCTCCTGCCTCAGCCTCCCAAACAGCTGGGACTAGAGGCATGCACCACCACACTCGGCTACTTTTTTGCTTTTGTAGTGATGGGAGTCTCACTATGTTGCCCAGGCTGGTCTTAAACTCCCGGACTCAAGTGATCCTTCCACTTTGGCCTCTTGAGTAGCTAGGATTACAGGCATGACATGCACAATTCTTAATTTTTTTTTTTCTTTTCTGAGACAGGGTCTCACTATGCTGCCCAGGCTTGCCTTGACCTCCTAGGCCTCCCGAGTAGCTGGAACTACAGGCACAAGCCACCGTACCAGGCCTCCTTCACAGCCTTAACATCACCATCCGAAAACCAGAAGAATCTGTTTAATCCTCATGTCCTCGCCTCCTATTGCACCCCAACTTCCTACTCTGGGGCATCTGTCCCAGTCCAGTTCAAGCTGTTTGAACCCTGGTCACCCAAGACCGACAACTGCCAGTTTCAGCAGGTATTTGGCTCCAAGTGGAATTCTCCCAGATCCTGCAGCCCTCTACACACGGGCACACTCTCCTGGAGTGTGCCACAGACTGCACCTTGCTGCCTGCCCTGATCCATTCTTCTATAGACTCCAGTTTCCTTGGCCCACCCATGCCCTGCTGGCCTCTCTCATGGCCCCACCCGCCCTCCTGGGGTGATCTTATGCATGCGATTGGTGTTAAGAACTGTGCAGATGGTGCTGACGCCCCAACCCTAGCTCTGGGGTCTCCACCTCCAACACAACTTCTCAGCCACCTGCTGTGCAGATCGTCCGCAGACTCCTGTGGTCTAGAAAGGAGTCCATCTTCCCCCAGCCCTCCACACCAGGCCATCCTCCCTCCTGTGTCCACTCTCACAGTTTGGAGTACATGCAGCTCCCACTTGCTCCAGGCAGTCATCCCTTATGGAGTACTGCCTTTTGTCTTTCTTTCTGTTTTGTTTGTTTGGGGTCTCACTCTCTTGCACTGGCTAGAGTGCAGTGGCACAATCCCAGCTCACCGCAGCCTCGACTTTTGGGGCTCAGGTGATCCTTCAGTCTCAGCCTCTGGAGTAGCTGGGACTACAGTTGTGAGCCACCACACCCAGCTAATATTTTTTATTTTTGTAAAAATGAAGCCCCGCTATGTTGTCCAGGCTGGTCTTGAACTGGGCTCAAGAAATCCTCCTTCCTCAGCCTCCCAAAGTGTTGGGATTACAGGTATGAGCTGCGCCTGGCCAAGGGCTGCTTCTTTTACTCCCTGCTTCCAGAATCCATGCCCCTCACCAGCAGGCCTGTCCCTCCTCTGCTGTGTCCCTTGAGTCTCTCCCACCCAGGTGACTGTGGTGTCCAGATAACCATGCTCCTGCCTCCACCCTGTTGCCTCCACCCTGCTGTTGCTGGAGTTGTGTTCCTAAAACAAAAACCTAATCATGCCATTTCTCTGCTTATGTTCCCTCACCTTAACTCCTCACTGCCTACCTGACTGGCGTCAGAGTCATCGAACACACAGTCCACCATGCTCCCTAACACCATGTGCTCCTGGACTGTCCTGGACACCTGCTCCTGGACTGTCCTCCTTCAAGTATCCTCCATGTGTCCCCATGGCCACTGCCAGGAGGCATCTCAAAATAACTCTCATTATACAGCACTAACTGGTTATGACTTTTATGATCTGGAACCAGGAAGTCATAAAACGTTGCATTAAACACGAGTCACACATGTTCTGCAGGTCTCAAACCCATAGGAGTGCTCTTAGTTTTTCTTAAAAAAATCCCAGTTTGCATCAGGTGCCATATCTCTACCCAATTATTCTCTATCAAGTTTGCTCCTCAGGGTCCCCTTGAGAAACAAGCCAAGCGGTTCCTTCCCACTACCCAGGTGCTGAAAGGCGAAGGTTTCTAGGTTTCCCTCTCTCTCTCCTCTCCCTCTCTCTCTCCCTCTCTCCCTCTCTCTCTCTCTCTCTCTCTCTCTCTCTCTCTCTCTCCAGCCCCAGCCCCTCCCC
>NW_007113269.1:0-729 GCF_000164805.1 Carlito syrichta | reverse complement strand
GAGGGTCCAGGCGCTTCTCCGTCCCACGCAGAAGCCCGGTGCGGGGGGGAGGGGCAGTAAGCGGGCGCGAGCAGGAATCTGTCACCCCCGGAAGGCCTCCGGGGACGTCTCTCAGCCCTGGCGTCGCCCGTGGGCCCGCGCCCGGGGCTCCCTGGGCAGCGGGAAACCGGCCATGGGCTCCCTCCCTGGGTAGATGGAGGTCCCCGCCGCCGTGCGCTTTGGGACCAGCGGGCCCCCTCCTTTTTTGTCGCTGCAAAGCTGCATCCCCGGCAGCCCGCCTAAGCCCCAAACAAATACGCTAATCCTCCCGGGAATCCCGCAGCGCCTCCCTCGCCGCCCGCCGGCGATCTTTCCATTTTAACCCGCAGCAGGCTGGGAGGCATCCCGCAGCCAGGCACCCAGAGGAGCCTCGTCACGGGCCCCACGCACGCTCCAAGTCGGGGAGGGGGACATCGAGGCCGCTGCCCGAGCACCTGTGCCCGCCCCACCCCTGTGTGGCGCCCAGCCCCGGCTGTGGGCATCGGTTTTCGATCTATGTTCCACCAGGCCCCTGAGCCTAATCCCAAATCGGATTAAGTGGGAGGGTGGATATGGATGAGGAGGGGGAACAGCTTTCCCGCGTATTCCTCGATGTCTCTCTTTGCCATCCGCAGAGATTCCAATAAAGGACGCCGCTCAGCCATGGTGGACCCAGTGCCTGAAGAGAAGGCGGGCGCCGAGCCCGGCGGC
>NW_007113268.1:0-732 GCF_000164805.1 Carlito syrichta | reverse complement strand
TTAACCAATCGCAGATAAAAAAAATTTTTTTTTTTTCTGGAGTCTCACTTTGTCACCCATGCTGAAAGGCAGTGGCACGCTCCTTAGCCACTGCAGCCTCGACCTGCAGGGCTCAGGTGATCCTTTCACCTCAGCCTTCCAAGAAGCTGGAACTACAGGCACACACCACCATGCCTGGCTAATTTTTTTTTATTTATTGTAGAGATGAGGTCTTGCCAAGTTGCTCAGGCTGGTCTCTAACCTGAGACTCAGGCAATCCTCTCACCTCGGCCTCCCAAAGTGCTGGGATTAGTGGTATCTGTACTGAGCACGTGCAGACATTTTTCTTGTCATTATTCCCTAAACAATGTATCCTAACAACTATTTTCATAGCACTTACAATGTATAAAGTAGTACAAGAGATATAGAGATTTAAAGCATATGGGAAGATGTGCATAGATCATATGCAAATGCCACATCATTTTTTATCAGGGATTCGAGCACCTGCACATTTTGGTATATCTGGAAGGTGCTGGAAACAATCCCCTATGGATACGAAGGGACAATTGTATTTGAAAACTACTTCTAGGCCAGGTGTGGTGGCTTATGCCTATAATCCCAGTACTTTGGGAGGCCACGGTGAGAGGATTGCCTGAGCCTACGGGTTCCGAGACCAGCCATGGCAACTTGGTGAGACCTCATTTCTACAATAAATAAAAAAATTAGCCGGGCATGGTGGTGCATGCCTGTAGT
>NW_007113267.1:0-732 GCF_000164805.1 Carlito syrichta | reverse complement strand
GGGAGCAGCCACTACACTCCAGTCTGGGTGACAGAGTGAGACTCCTACTCAAAAAAGAAAAAAAAAAAGAAAATATTTATATATATATTGAGTCAAGCGCAGTGGCTCATGCCTATAATCCCAGCACTTTGGGAGGCAGAGGGGAGAGGATTGCATGATCCCAGGGGTTTGAGACTAGCCTGGGCAACTTGCCAAGACCTCTTCTCTACAATAAATCCAAAAATTAGCCGGGCGTGGTGGCACACACCTGTGGTTCCAGCTACGTGGAAGGCTGAGGCAGAAGAATCTCCTGAGCCCAGCAGGTCAAGGCATGTTCACGGCCACTGTACTCCAGCCTGGGTGACAGTGAGACTCTGACTCAAAAAAAGGGAAATATTTTCTCCCTGTTAGTTGCCTTTCAACTTTGTCTTTGATATCTATGTAATACAACTTATTTCTTTTTACAGATCAAATCTGCCCATCTTTTCCTTTTGTGCCTTGAGTTGGTCTTATTTGTCTTTATATCCCAGCATCTGAACCTCTATGATAGACACAAACAACACCTCAAGAGTATTTACTGAATGGCCCAACAACAGTGAGGCATTCCACTGCCATCCCAGGAATTTATTTTATTTTATTTTATTTTACTTATTTATTTTTTTAGTTGGAGTCTCATTCTGTTGCCCAGACTGTAGTGCAGTGGCTGCTCCCGGCCACCGCAGCCTCGACCGGCTGGGCTCCGGCGATCCTTCC
>NW_007113266.1:2123-2495 GCF_000164805.1 Carlito syrichta | reverse complement strand
AGCCCCGGGGGTTGAATTCCAGATTCTCTCCCTCTGGGAGCTCCCACAAGGGACAGTAGGGGAGGGACTCACACACCCGCGGCTCTGTCGACGGAAGGGCCAAGCTGGCTGGGGAAACCGAGGCCTGGGGAGAGTTCGCGACTTGCCCCAGCCCCCGCCGCTGGGAGCCGGCCGAGCCGGGACTAGGGCCTCCTCGGCCGCTGGCCCGGCTCTCAAGACTCGCTGGATTCCGCTGGCGGCCCATCGAGTTAGGGGCATCTGGTTACCCCGCTCTGGGTTTCGGAGGGGGAAACTGAGTCCCAGAATAGCGGTAGTCGCCTCAGGAACCCTCGGCTCGTTTCCACTTCCGCCGGCTACGGGTCCGGGTCCCCC
>NW_007113266.1:0-734 GCF_000164805.1 Carlito syrichta | reverse complement strand
AGGGGGGGGGGGGGGGTGGCTCATGCCTATAATATCAGCATGTTGGGAGGCCCAGGTAGAAGCATCACTTGAGGCCAGGAGTTCAAGACCAGCCTGGGCAACCCAGTGAGACCCTCGTCTCTTAAAAAAAAAAAAATAGCCAGGCATGGTGGCTTGTGCGTATAGTCCTAGCTACTCAGAAGGCTGAGGCAGGAGGATCACTTGAGCCCAGGAGTTCGAGGCTGCAGTGAACTATGATTGCTACCGCACTCCAGCCTGGGTGACAGAGCAAAACCCCATATCTAAAAAATAATATAATAAGATAAGCTAATTAAATTAAAAATAAAAAAACTCTCCATGCCTCAGTTTCACCAGGTGTAAGGTGGGAATAATAGTTGCCTGTCTGAATCGTCGTCTTTCTTAATCCCTGCGGGGATTAACTACCTAGTGAAGCGGGCCTGCTGTCTAAGTGGTGGGCGCTCACCGGGGACCCAGTGGACCCGGTGGGCATGGGAGAGCTCAGAGAGCCAGAGAGGCAGGGCAGGAAGAGCCAATTCCCAGCCTGAGTTTGAGCCTCGTCCTGAAAGGAGGCCAAGAGGGTGATCAGCAAAGTGCATTTGTGGAGCTGTCATTAGCAGCAGTGGCAGGGCTCAGGAGCACCTGTCTTGCCTACTGGGGTACCAGCAGGGCATCACCTGGCCCTGGCCTACAGAATGACAGAACCACGTGACAGATGGGGGTGTCCAGCCCCAGAC
>NW_007113265.1:0-734 GCF_000164805.1 Carlito syrichta | reverse complement strand
TCATCTCCATTCCTCTCCATTCCATACCATTCCACTCCATTCCTCTCCATTGCCTTCCTTTCAATCCCTTTCCATTCTATTCCAATCTATTCCATTTCTCTCCATTCCATTTTGTTGCATTTTGATCCATTCCATTCCTCTGCATTCCATTCCCTTATATCCTCTCCACTCCAGTCCATTTATCTCTATTCCATTTTATTCCAGCCCATTCCATTACATTCCGTTCCATTCCTCTCCATTGCTTGCCACTTCATTTCTATCCATTACATGCTATTACTCTCCATTCCATTCCACTCCATTGCATTTCTTTCCATTTCATTCATCTCCATTCCATTCCCTTCCACTCCATTGCATTCCATTCCATTCCATTTATCTCCATTCCATTCCTTTCCACTCCATTGCATTCCATTCCATCCCATTCATCTCCATTCCATTCCTTTCGTCTCCATTCCATTCCTCTCCATTCCACATCTCTCCTTTCCATTTCATTCCATTCCTTTCCACTTAAATAATCTCCATTCCATTTATTTCTCTCCGTTCCTTTCCATTCCTCTCCTTTCCATTCCATTCCATTGCATTTCCTTTCAAACAATTTCATTCCATTCCATTCCATTGCATTCCACTCCATTCATTATCTCTTCATTCCCTACCCTTCCATTCCTCATTCCATTTCATTCCACTCCATTCCATTCCATTCATCTCCATCCATTGCATTCCATTGCTCTCCATTCATT
>NW_007113264.1:0-735 GCF_000164805.1 Carlito syrichta | reverse complement strand
TCCATTCCATTCCATTCCATTCCATTCCACTCTACTCCATTCCTTTCCACTCCATTCCACAACATTCCATTCTTTTTCATTCTTTTCCATTCCATTCCAGCCCACTCAATTCTACTCCATTGCATTCCTCTCCTTTCATCTCCATTCACTTCCACTCCATTTCTCTTCATTCCTGTCCTTTTTCTTCCATTCCATTCCTCTCCATTCCATTCCATTCCATTCTACTTCATTCCATTCCACTCCATTCCATAACATTCCATTCCTCTCCATTGCATTCCGTTCCTTTCCTCTACATTCCTCTCCATTCCATTTCTCTCCATTCCTTTCCATTCTATTCCATTCCATTCCATTTATCTCCATTCCGTTTCGTTCCATTCCATTCCATTCCATTGCACTGCGATCAGTTCCATTGTATAAAATTTTATTCAAATCCACTCCATTCCATTCCATTCCACTTCATTCCAGTCCATTTCTTTCCTTTACATTCCTCTCAATTCAATTCCATTCCCTTTATTTCATTCCATTCCATTCCTCGACATTCCATTCCATTCCATTCTGTTTCATTCCATTCAATACCATACCATCCACTCCACTTCATTCCATTCCACACCATTGCATTCAATTTCATTGCATTCCATTCCATTCAATTACTCTCCTTTCCATTTCATTCCATTCTATTCCATTACACTCCTCTCCATTCCATTCCTCTCCCCTCCATTCTAATATTAACTCCAC
>NW_007113263.1:0-736 GCF_000164805.1 Carlito syrichta | reverse complement strand
CTGGCCTCTGCGAGCGCCCGCTGCCCGCGCGCCCCCAGCTCCCAGACTGCCCCGTGGAGCACCGCGCGCTGAGAGGGAAGCCCTGCGGGTCCCATGGTGGAGCCGCCCCACCCCTGAGCGACCCTCCCCCTATTACAGAGGGAGGCCTGCGGCCTGTGTCTCCCTGTTCCTCCCGCGGCGCGAGAAGAGCCTGGTGACCACGTGCGGGAATGGACGTTCAGGGTCCCCAGGGGCTGGCCCGCGGGCAGGGCGGGACCTTGGGAGGCCTACGAGTGGAGTCAAGTGGGGAGGCTTCTGATCCCCAGGCCTCGCTCAGGACGGGTTTGGAACCCTGGCCCTAGGCGCCGAGGCACAGGAACCGGCCCTGGCCCCCTTGCTGGGCGCAGACTCCGAGGCCGTCCGCCCCGGCCACGCTGGCCACAGAAGCCCTGTGCCTCCAAGGCCCCTGGGGCAGCGGCCGCCCAGGCATGTCCAGGCCTTGCAGTTAGCGGAGCGTGGGAGACAGGGCCCTCGGTGGCACCCGCTCATTGCCCACGCCATGGGGTGACTCTGCTGGGATTACTGACTCAGAGGGGCCCTTTGATCTCCAGCAGAGCAGAGCCCCTCTAGGGGCCTGACTGAGCTGCCGGGTCTCCCTGGGAGCCCTGGAGGGCAGGCCGGAGTGGCTGCAGCAACAGGGACACAGGGTCTGCCAGGCATGCAGCCCCTGAGCTCAGGGAGGTAGGCAGTGGGACCT
>NW_007113262.1:0-739 GCF_000164805.1 Carlito syrichta | reverse complement strand
TCTGCCCCGCTCCTTCCGACCCCCCCCCCTCAGCCTCTCCCCCTCTCAGCCTCTCCCCCTCTCAACTCCTCCCCTCTAGGTCCCTCCCATTTTCCGCCCCGCCCCTCTTGGCTTCTTCCAAGTCCTGCTTCACCCTCCGGGTCCCTCCCCTCGAGGCCCCTTTCCTTTCGGCCCCTCCCATTCTCTGCCCCTGCCCCCTTGGTCCCTTCCTGCTCAGCCCCTCCCCTCTGAGATTCTTCCATTTCTGCTCCCCCTCCCCCCTCAGTCCCTTCCCTCCGCCCCTCCCATTCTCTGCCCTTCCCCTCTAGGCTCCTCCTCTCTAAGCGCACTCTTTCTGACCCTGCCCCTCTCTGTTTCTCCTCCTATAGGCCCCACCCTTCTGGGCCTCCTCTTTCTGCTACCACATCTTCCAACATACAGATTCGTTTCTTTCCTGACCTGGTCCTCAGTGTGCAAGGAGCTGGCTGCCTCAGCGAAGGCAGCTGCTGAGTGGGGCCTCCCCCAAGCAAGCCTCCTTCTCAAGAGGCATGCCCTCCCTTCACACCCCTTCCCGTCCACACCCCGGCTTGGGCACCTCACTCCTTTCTGCCCTGGCCCTCAGCTGCGCTGCTCCTTTGATTTTAGTACATTGGAACTCGCAGCCCTCCTCGGGGTCTGACACACAGCCCCAAGCAGAGGGGGACTCCTCCATGCCCACCAGGACCCCAGCCTCCACTGAGAAACCCTGCCCCAGCATGCC
>NW_007113261.1:0-740 GCF_000164805.1 Carlito syrichta | reverse complement strand
CCCTGGTGCATTTCTGCAACTCCAGCGCCAGGCACGGCATACAGTAAGTACTCAATAAATGGTTGGATGCATGAATGATTCAATAAACTCTCTCCTGGGTGGCGTTCAAAGTCACACCCCCAGCCGGTTTGGGGACCGGTCCCCTAAAACCCAGTCAGGTCGTCAGGCAAGTCCCGTGTATCCCTGGGTCCAGGGGAGGCAGAAGGCCCTGAAGCTGGCCCCTTTCTCACTCGCCCCACTGTGTGTGAGCCCCTAACGACATCAACTCTGGCCCGTGGGAGGCCCCTCCCACACTCCGCGAGACCATCCTGCCACCCACGGCGCCTCTACCCCACAGTAGAGAACACTGTGTCCTTGGGAGAAGCAGAAACCAACTCTGGGGCCACCAAGCCACCATCCAAAGCAGACAGCAGAGCTTCTTGAGAACAGGGCCTGAAGAAGGCCTCTGCCTGGATCCCTGCACCAGGGGACTGGAGGATGGCGACTGTGTGATGGGGTCTTACTCTGTGGCCCAGGCTGAGTGCAGTGGCACAATCACAGCTCACTGCAGTCTCGACCTCCTGGACTCAGGCAATCCTTCTGCCTCAGCCTCCCGAGTAGCTGGAGCTACAGGTGCGCACCACCATGCCCGGCTAGTTTTCTTTATTTTTTTGTAGAGATGAGGTCTCGCTGTGCTGTCCAGGCTGGTCTCACACTCCCGGGCTCAAGCAATCCTCCCGCCTCTGCCTCCCAAAGTGCTG
>NW_007113260.1:0-740 GCF_000164805.1 Carlito syrichta | reverse complement strand
TGGGCAACAGAGTGAGACCCAACTCAAAAAAAAAAAAAAAAAGAACCGAGTTCCTTTTACCTTCCCACGTGAAGTGGTGTCTGGACCTCCCACCACCCTGGCCATCACGCTCTGAGCAGGCATGGGTTTGTGAGCATCTGTGGCTCTGAAGCCGTCACAGTCAAGACGGAACTCCATGTGTGATCTGAGCTCGGAACATTCCCGGCCCCTTGGAGACAGGGCTGGGGGTGCCGGGAGTGGCGGAGAGCGGGGCGAGGGAAGGGCCAAGGAAAGGGGACCCAAGGCTCTTCGTGGGGGACGGAGCTGGAGGGGCTGGACCCCGGGCGCACAGGGCAGGAGGAAGTGGGCGTGTTCCTGGGCTCCGCTCGCTTGGTCGCAGGGATGGCGAGTCAAGAAGGCTCCCACGGGGGTCCTGTGGGTGACGGGGCCTCGGGAAGGGCCCAGGCTCGGGCCTGCACGGGCTCTTGGCGAGGGGAGGCCACCAGGGGAAAGAGGGAGGAGGAAGAGACACAGACGCCAAGAGAGCAGGGTGCTGGCCCAGCCCCCATGGCTTCCCGTGGTGTCCCTGCACCCCGCAGGGCTGTCCTGAACAGAGAAGGGGCTGGAGGGGAGGTGGCTGTCGCAGGGAAAGGAGGGCCGGGGCCTCAGAGCCAGGAGCCGAGAGAGTGGAAGCCGCAGGGACTGTGGAGTCCAACCGGCCTGGATGCCAGTTGGCTCCAAACCGCCCAGCCGAGTGACTT
>NW_007113259.1:0-741 GCF_000164805.1 Carlito syrichta | reverse complement strand
CTCAGGCAATCCACTCACCTCAGCCTCCCAAAGGCGCGGGATTACAGGCTGAGCCAACCAAGCTCGGCTGGAAACATTTTTAAAGTTAGGGAAAATAATGATGAAATCAGCTTTTATTTAAGAGGAAATTTAAAATACACAGACACACAGGTTGGAGTCAGACAGAACTGGCTCAAATTATGATTTTTCATTTATGAATGATTTAATCTCTCCCTGCCTTAGTTTTCCGATTTGTAGACTATGGTAAGAATACTATCTCACTTGCTGTATATGGATTACATAAGATGGTATAAGCATTAGGTAATTGGACTGGCAACTCTTTCCAATGTATTTTTAAATATTTTATATACTACTTTAGGGAAGAATACTTTCAAACAGGGACAATAGCAGGCTTAGGGTCAAAGCAGGAAAAAAAGAGACCGATGACCAGAATAACAGATGTCTGCCAAAGGAGGAAACATCATAGACAAACTTATTTTTAATTTAGAAATAACAGAAGTAGGTCTTATTTTAACTTATTTAGAATGTTTGGCAAGTAATTTAAAAATTAGTTATATTTTGCTTTAAAAAGAATTTGGCATAATTTTGAAAATAATGCCTAGCTATTTTTTGATGAATAATTAAACATCTCTTCTGGTTTTGCATTTGCTTTTTCACATTTCTTCAAATTTCTTCTTCTTCTTCTTCTTCTTCTTCCTCTTCTTCTTCTTCGTCTCCTCCTCCTCCTCCCCCCCCCCTCCT
>NW_007113258.1:0-740 GCF_000164805.1 Carlito syrichta | reverse complement strand
TGGCGAGGCGGCTCTGTGAGCCCCGGGGAAGGCGGGCGGGCAGTGCCCTCCGGCGTGTGCGCGCGGCTCCGCTTCCCGGAGGGCCCGCAGGGCCTGGCCCTGGAAGGCGTCCTTGTGTTTTTCCGTCTGTCTTGTAGCAGCAAGGTCTTGCTCTGCTGCCCAGGCTGGCCTCGACCCCCTGACCTCAGGCGGTCCTCCTGCCTCAGCCTCCCAAGGCGCCGGGATGACAGGCACAAGCCACCGTGTGCCCGAGGGCCTTCTCGTGAGTCGCTGTGTCACTGCCCTTCTGGGGCCCTTGCTGTTTGCTCACACCTTAGCGAGTGCCCGGGAGAGGAGTGTGCCGTGCTTCCTCGGGGAAGGGGGAACCTGGTGGGAGAATGGAGAGGGTGGGCGGGAGTCCATGGGGGGCCAGCCTGCCCAGACCTGGCCACAGGCACCTCCTTGGATTCCGATAGTAGCCCGGCAGGGGGCGTCGTGGGGCCCACTTGGCGGCTGAGACCGTCGAGACCGAGGGCTGCGATCGTCTGGCGCGGGCCGCACCGCTGGTGGGTGGGAGGCTGGGGCAGGAGGATGGCGAAACCAGAGGACGGCGGGGCTCTCCGGAGGTTGGCAGGCAGGGACGTGAGCTGGAGCTTCTGGATTCCGTGGGGCCTGCTGGCCATGCAGGGGGCGAGGGGCAGAGGAAGCTGGCCCGGGGTCTCGGCAGGGCGGCCCGCCGGGGGGTGGGGGGGCCCTGGGGG
>NW_007113257.1:0-741 GCF_000164805.1 Carlito syrichta | reverse complement strand
TGTGCTCTTTGAGCTATGGCTATCGCCATGCTTCCTGGCTTTGGTCCCCTCCCCCACCTTAGGGAGGTAAATCTTCTCTCTCCCTTCTCTTTTCCAAAGGTGAAAAAGTTTGGGTGTAACGGAGAGAAGGAAAAGTAGCCGAGGGTAAAGGAATAAAGAGGTGGGTTATACAATAAGAGAAATCCAATACACATTAGCATCTTTTTTTAATGAAATTTAAAAAAATTTTTATTTTAAAGATGTGGGGTACAATTCAGGGTTAGGTATACAAGAGTTCATTATGCAGGTACCCTTGTGGATGAGGTGAGCCCTCTACCCTGGCAGTTTCCCACTATTACCAATCCCTTTCTCATAGTATTATGATAATTGTTCAAGGTTCGCTTAGGAGTAAAAACATGTGGTACTCAGGTCTTAGTTTCTGTGATAGATCACTCAGTATTATAGATTCTAAGTCCATCCAAGTTGCTGCAAAATTCATCACATTAACATCTTCAAAGAGGCTCAGAACAAGAGAGGAGATGTCTCTTAGCTCAATCATACCTGATGCCCAGAGGGTGAAGCTATAAGCTTGCAGATAGCACTACTGCTTTTGAAACCTGATAAGGTATCCAATGGAAGCCTACAAACCTGAGTGGTCTCAGTCTGGGAAGCATTCTCATATGAGGTGGTGATGGACTAGACTAATTCTTTTTTTTTTTTTTTGAGTTGGAGTCTCATTCTGTCGCCCAGACTGGAGTGCAG
>NW_007113256.1:0-743 GCF_000164805.1 Carlito syrichta | reverse complement strand
GGTGGCGATGGAGACCCAGCTTCCAATCCCAGCTCCGACGGCTGCTTCGTGGCCTCGGCCCTCTCGGGCTCTGGGAAACAGGTCGGCCAAGTCGCTGGGCGCCCAAGGGCACGGTGTGCAAAGTTGCTAAGCACGAGGCCTGTGTGTGCACCGAGCACAAAAGCCGGCTTTTTCTAGTTTTTCAATTTTTCCTTTTCTCCTTAGAGATGGAGTCTCCCTCTGTGGCCCAGGCTGGAGGGCGGTGGCACGACCGTGGCTCACCACAGCCTCCAACTCCTGGGCTCAAGTCGATCCCCCTGCGTCAGCCTCCCGAGTAGCTGGGACTGCAGGCGCGCACCACCATCCCCGGCTAATGTTTTGATTTTTTGCAGAGAGGTCTTGCTATGTTGCCCGGGCTGGTTTCGAATTCCCGGCCTCCAGCGATCCTCCCGCCTCGGCCTCCCAAAGTGCTGGGATGAGGCCCAGGAGCCACTGTGCCCAGCCTTGGTGACCTTGTCGTGTTCAAGTTGCATTCGGGGGTTCAGCTCCACCCCCAGAACGTTGGGGCGGGGGCCTGGGCAGGAAAGGGCGGTCAAGGCTGTCTCAGCCCGAGGGGCGGGCCTGAGGCTGCCGAGCAGGAGGAGGGGCCGGACGCCCCAAGTTAATTGTTACACCGGTCTAGACTCTGGCCTCCTGGGGGGCGGGCGCGGGCGGGAGCGGCGGGCGTGCCGGCCGGCCCCTCCCGACCCGCGCTTATCACCGAG
>NW_007113255.1:0-743 GCF_000164805.1 Carlito syrichta | reverse complement strand
GCCCCCCCCCCCCACGCCCCTGGTCGGCCCAGCTCGCACCAGCCCCCTGCAGCCCAGAGCAGCCCGGCTGGCTGCCTCCTTACCGCCAACGCTCCCCATCTCCTCAGTCACCAAGATCCGGAGGCGGAGTCTGAGCCCAGGCCGGAGCCGGCAGGAAAGTGGGTCTTGTGTATCTATGACTTCCAGGCCCGCAACCGCAGCGAGCTGTCGGTCAAGCAACAGGACGTGCTGGAGGTCAGGCATGGGGGTGGGGACGGGGTTGGAATTGGCCCTAGCTGCGGACCCAGGATCTGAACCTTCTGCTCGTGCCGCACCCAGGTCCTGGATGACAGGCGCAAGTGGTGGAAGGTTCGGGACCCACGGGGGCAGGAGGGATATGTGCCCTATAATATCCTGACGCCCCACCCCGGACCCCCTGTCGACCGCAGCCAAAGCCCTGCCCGCAGCCTGGTGAGCCAGTGTGAACTCTTGGGTCTGCAGGGAAGGAGTGGCGTGGGGATCAGGTGTCAAGGGTCCGAGGAGGTGACTGGGTGGTCAGGAAAGGGGAAGATGACGGCGGAGAGGGTCCGGAAGGGGGAGGGGCTGGAACTCAGCGTCCTGTCCCTGATCCAGGTACTCTGCTCCCCCTCCAGAATAGCACGCCCCCTCCCCCACCAGCCGCGGCCCCAGCCCCGGCTCTGTGTCGGGCCCACTGGGACAGCTGCGACAGCCTCAACAACCTGGACCCCAGCGAGAAGGGTGAG
>NW_007113254.1:0-746 GCF_000164805.1 Carlito syrichta | reverse complement strand
AAGAGGGAATGGGCCATCAGCTCCTGAACTCATCCTAGTGGTCTCAGGGTCCACAGCCTGCCTGGATCCCTAACGCTCAGGCGGGCCTCCTCCTTGGCAGGCTCCCAACAAAATACAAACAAAAAATAAGCAAATTCTACAAACAGCCACACGAAAGGGAAAGCAATTATCTGTATAGGCTTTTCCACTTTTCTGTTCTTTGCTGTTTTGATAGATTAAAAGTGTTTTTCTCATTTATTTGATACCTAATGGGATTGAGCATTTTTTTCATTTATTTATTAGCTATTTTGTTTCCTGCTCTATTTGCTTTACTTATATCCTTTAAGAAGGATATTTGGAATTATGATGTATCTTTCTTGAATCTGGAATTGTTTCTACAGTATGAATTATAATAATGAATCTTGCCTGTTATAAAACATTGTCAGAAACCTTTGGTGATTGTATCCCTAGATCTTTATGCTCTTTTAGTAACAAAGTTTCTAGACCAGTAGTTCTCAGCTGTTAGATCCAGCCTCATTCTTAATAAAATAAAATAAAATAAATTCTGTAATGCTACTTTCTTAACTCGAAATGGAAATTCAAAGATAATGTGACTGATTATATGTATAATTTTAAGAATATCAATATAATGCTGTAATATTAAAGTATGGCCAGGTGCAGTGGTTCATGCCTGTAATCCCAGCTAGGCTGAGGTTAGGGGATCACACAAGACGGGATTTCTTTCTTTTTTTTTTTTTTTTTTTTTT
>NW_007113253.1:5865-14509 GCF_000164805.1 Carlito syrichta | reverse complement strand
CTGGGGCCTGTGGGGCGGCCTTCTGATTGTGTGTGGCCGCCATTGCAGGAGAGGAGCCAGCAGCCCCTCCCCACAGAGGGCCCCCACCTCTCCGTGCCCGCCTCGGTCATAGTCAGCGCCCCGCCTCCCGCCCAAGACCCAGCCCCGGCCACCCCCGTCGCCAAAGGAGCTGGCCCGGGCCCTCAGGCCCCCGACAGCCAGGCTTCCCCGGCTCCGGCCCCCCAGGTAGACGAACCCTGGCAGCCTCTGTCCCCAGCGCAGACCCAGCCTCGCCCCCACCCGCTCTCCTCCTCGCTCTCTGCCCTGCCTGCCTCTCTGTCTCGCTGGAACTCGGCGCCCTCCTTCACCCTGAGACATTCCCCGAGTGTCTCCCGACCTTCGTGGATGCCTGAGACCAGGGCCAGCCTGGGGGAGCCCGCACCAAGGTGCACACAGCAGGGAAGGGACTACTCCTTAAGTTGCTCTTCTCACATCTGCCCAGTAACACACTGAGCAGGTGCACATTTCAAAGGAGCCCCCGGGTGGTTTTCTGAGCCTAGACAAACAAAGTCACACGTTGATTCTCTTCCTTCTGCTTTTACCAAAAGGATCGCACACTCTGCCGGCGGCTTCACACGGCACTTTCCTTTTTGAAAAGTTGGTCTCGGAGACCGCTCTGCGTTCTTTTACACGACCGCATGGTACTCCACCCTATGGGTGTGCTGTCACTTATTTAGCCGGGCCTTGTTGTTGGGCTTTCAGGTCACTTCTAACCTTTAGCTACGATGGACAAGGCTGTAAAGAACAAGTTTGTACGCATGGTTTCAACATGGCGATGCTGGGTCTTTGTGTTTTTGACAGCTCTTGCCAAGTTGCCCTCCATGGAGTATAAACTGGTTTAATCTTTATCAGCAATACACGATTTGTGCCTGTTTTCCCACACCCTCGCCGCAGTGTTGAACTGGGTCACCTGGATAGGTGGCAAATAGCATCTTGTTTTAATTTGCATTTCTTTTATCATGAATGAGGTCGGGCAGGTTTTTGTAGTGGAAGAGCTATTTGTACTTGCCGTTCGATGAAACTGTTTATACCCTTTGACATTTTAACATTTGGGTTACTGGTCATTTCTTATTGATTTGTAGGAACTCTTTACATATTAGGAAAATTAGCCTTTTGTTTCATATGAGTCATAAGCACAAGGTAGATTAGGAAGAGATACTCTCTTATTCTAGAGCATTGAATGTTGTACTCGTTCAAAAGGACTAGTGGATAGGTAGGAAGGGGAGGGATGAGGCCAGTGAGGGCCTGGGTGTCAGGAATCAGCGTGGGTTTTGGCCTTGAACAGCCATGATTTCACCTTCAGCCTCTGCCACTTACCATGTAACCTCGAGCCACCAGTTTCTTCATCTCATCAGCGGATGTTTGAGGGGGTGAGATGGCACGTAGGTGGAGTGAGTTACTGTGTGCACAGCATGAAGCAGGTGCACAATACATGTTTGCTTTCATGGTTTTAGCTATTGTTATGAGGTAAAGCATGGGGCCAGTGCAGAACTGCTATCCAGAGAGACATGGGGGAAAGAGGATGACTGGTCATGTCTACACTAGAGGAAAGATAGGCAGGAGTAGGGGCAGGGCGGGGTGGGGGAACCTCTGGGTTCTGAGAGATGAGTTGAGAGTGCCGTTTCTAGGCTGGGTGCAATGGCTCACACCTGTAATCCCAGCACTTTGGGAGGCCGAGGCGGGAGGATTGCTTGAGCTCAGGAGTTCAAGACCAGCCTGGGTAACACAGTGAGACCTCGTCTCTACAAAATAACCCAAAACATTCTTGGAGCATCGTGGCACATGCCTATAGTCTCAGCTACTTGAGAGGCTGAGGCAGAAGGACACCTGCGTCCGGGTGGTGGAGGCTGCTGTGAGCTGTGATCATGCCACTGCACTCCAGTCTTAAGTGAGACCCTGACACACACACACACAAGCAAGCGCTGATTCTAGAGATACATGCAGGCCTCAGCCTGGTGCTCTCAGCTGTGATGCAAGGCCCTCCCTCCGAGTGCCGAGGTTGCGAGCCGGGTGACAGTATGTTTGTACTCTCGCCATTTCAGCGTGGCACATTCAATAGGTATTTGCCAAGCACCTACTGAGTGCCAGGGACTCTTTGAGACTCACTCCCAAGGTGCCCGACCGTCTCCCCAGTACTGATGGGGTTCTCGGGGTACAGGGCCTCCCCCTCCTCCATCTGACACCCTTATGTGTCCCCGGGTGATGGCCACGCTGTCCCCACTGTAATGGCCACCCTGCAAGGGCAGGATATGATCTGTTCTGGCCCTGCTGTATCCCCTGCAGCCAGGCAGTACCTGGCTTGTGTCAGACACCCAGGAAACATTTACTGAATACACATGGATGAGTGAACCTGCCATCACACACGCACCTGCCGCACGCTGGCTCTGTTGAGGATGCCACGGTGAAGCCAAAGGGGAGGAGGCACGATGCATTCGTGGGCCCAGCCCAGCAGATGATAGCTTGGACTGGGTGGGAGCATAGCAGCGGGGTACTGGAGCGTGGGCCAGAGATACCTGGGGGGAGGGCATTTAAGCAGAGGCCTGATGGAAGAGGAGGGAACTGGCTTGTAGGAAGCAGGACGGGGCGGAGCTTCTGAGGCCAAGGGCACACACGGACCAAGCAAAGGTCCTGGGGCTGGCGTGAGCATGGGCGCTCAGGGGACGGGAAGCAGGCTAGAGAAGTGAGGGGGTACGTGGGGTTGGGAAGTCAGCAGCACCCGGGGCCCAGGGAGGAGCTGAGGCCAAATCCCAGTGGAGCATTTTTAGCGAGGCCGCCGCGTGGCGCAACAACACGGTCATGGGTCAGCCCTCGGTTGTCGTTGGAAAATGGCTTGGTGGAGTGCGTGAACTGGCTGGTGTGGACCTCGAGGACAAGGTGGTAGTGGCTCAAGGACCACGCTGGCAGCAGAGATGAGAGAAGTCGAAGGGCTCCGAGGAGGGTGTGGGACTCGCGGCCTGCTCGCGGCTCGAGGTAGAGGGGGCTGTGGTAGCTCACGGGGACTTGCACTTCTGGTTCTCACAGGCACAAGCATCCCCTCATCACAACTCACAGCAGCCTCCAGCAGGTGGGTGGGCTGTGACCTCACCTTATAGGTGAGGACTCAGGCACAGGCAGAGTAGTTAGCTGGCCCAGTTACCCTGCTGAACTCAGACTCTGGGAATTGATGCTGGAGATACCTGGGGCCATGAGAAAGCCAGGCCTGGGCGTGGCTCCCTGGACCTGGGCGTGGCAGAAGCACACAAACTGGCTGGGCATGATGGCTCACGCTGTAATCCCAACACTTTGGGAGGCCAAGGTAGGGGTATTGTCTGAGCCCAGGTGTTTGAGACTAGCCTGGGCAACTTCACAAGACTTCCTCTCTACAAAAAATCAGAACATTAGCCAGGCAAGGTGGTGTACACCTGTGGTTGCAGGCAGACGGATACCCTGAGCCTAGCAGGTCGAGGCTATGGGGGCCATGAGCATGCCACTGCACTCCAGTTTGGGTGCAAGAGCGAGACCCTGATTCATAAAAAATAAAATAAAAAATAGCTAGGCATAGTAGCACGTGCCTTGTAGTCCCAGCTACTCAGGAGGCTGAGGTGGGAGGATTGCCTGAGCCCAGGAGGTTGAGGCTGTGTTGAGCTGTGATTGTGCCATTGTACTCCAGCTTGGGCAACACACCCCAACTCAAAAAAAAAAAAAAAAGACGCACACAAACCGTGTGGTTCTCCATCTTGCTTTGCTTATCTAACAATATCCTTGGAGCACTGACTTTCAGACCCTGTATTTTGACCTGCCACCCAGGATACAGATTCCATTTTGTAACTGCCCAGGAACGTGTATGTATATATATGCATCTCTAACAACCTTTCACGAAATAATACTTGTCATTAATATGTGTGATACACACACCAGTGTTTTCTGTTCTATTTTCTCTGATTACTTTTTTATTTTGAGTTGGAGTCTCATTCTGCTGTCCAGGCCGGAGTGCAGTAGCACGATCACAACTCAATACAGCCTCGACTTCATGGGCTCAGGTGATCCTTCCGCCCCGGCCTCCTGAGTAACTGGCACTACAGGTGTGCGCCACTGTGCCAGACTAATTTTTTGATTTTTGTAAAGATGGGGTTTTGCTGTGTTGCCCAGGCTGGTCTCAAACTCCTGGGCTCAAGTGATCCTCTATCCTCAGCCTCCCAAAGTGCTAGGATGACAGGCATGAGCTACCATGTACAGCCCCCTCTGTTCTTTTCAAATGCAGGTCACAACCCACTCCATGGCGGGCACTGTGAGCAGCAGGCAGACCTGTGTGGGAGGGTGGTGGTGCTGTGGGTGCTGGCAGCAGGAGCCCCGGAGTCCTGTGTCAGCCACCTACAGGCTCTGTGATCTTCAGCAAGTTGTTTAACCTCTCTGTGCCTCAGTTTCCTTACCTGTAAAATGAGGCTGGTAGTCGCAGCTGCTACTTTATAGAGTTGTGAGGGTTAGACAGACTCATGCAAGTACATATATATTTTTAGCTAGAGTTTTACTCTGTTGCCCAGGCTGGAATGCAGTGGCACAATCGTGGCTCACTGCAGCCTCAAACTCCCTGACTTAGGCAATCCTTCTTCCTCAGTCTCCCAAGTAGCTGGGGCTACAGGTACATGCCACAGTGCCCTGCTAATGAGTATTTATTTATTTATTTTTAGTCAGAGTCTCACTCTGTCGCCCAGGCTGGTGTGCAGTGGCATGCTCACAGCCACTGCAGCCTCAACCTGCTAGACTCAGGCAGTCCTTCCACTTCAGCCTTCCAAGTAGCTGGAATCACAGGCACGCGCCACCACACCCGGCTAATTTTTTATTTATTGTAGAGATGAAGTCTCACCATGTTGCTCAGGCTGGTCTCGAACCCCTGAGCTCAGGCAATCCTCTTGTCTTCACTTCCCAAAATGCTGAGATTATAGACGTGAGCCACCGCGCCCGGCTGTGCACGTATATTAATGATAAAATATGTCAGAACAGGACCGGGCATGTAGAAAGAACCACAAATGAAGCCAGGCAAGCTTTCTTTTTGTTGATTGCATATTTAGTATTGACTTATTTATTTTTCCAGCAGACTTTCTATAAAGAGCCAGTGGCCAGTGATAAACATTTTAGGTGTTGCGGGCCATGCAGTGCAGAAGCAGCCGTAAGCCATACGTCAATGAATGAGCCCCAGAGTGTTCCAGTGCAACTTTATTTCTGAGCATTGAAATTTGAATTTCATATCATTTTCATGAGTCACAAAATATTCTCGTGGGCTTCCCCCCCCATCATTTTAAAATGTAGCAACTATTCTTAGCTGTGGGCTGTAGGCTGTCTCCTTCTCTGCTGTTGTTCTTGGATTCCATTATGTGGAATTCATCCTCTCGTCCCCTGCGATGAATGCCCAGGGCGGTCTCCTGGCCATTGTTAACACACAACACTCTTTCACACACTCTTGAACCCACGCCTTGCACACATGTGTGTGAGTGCCTGGAGGGTGGAATGAATTTCTAGAAACAGGATCGCTGGATCCAGGGGGTAAGCTTTTCTTTCTTTTTTCTTTTTTTTGAGTTGGAGTCTCACTCTTTCGCCCAGGATGGAGGGCAGCGGCACACTCACGGCCACCCCAGCCTCCACCTGCTGGGCTCCGGCGATCCTTCCGCCTCAGCCTTCCAAGTAGCCGGAACCACAGGCATGCACCACCATGGCCGGCTAATTTTTTTTTTTATTTTTTATTGTAGAGATGAGGTCTCGCCAAGTTGCCCAGGCTGGTCTTGAACCCGTGGGCTCAGGCAATCCTTTCACCTGGGCCTCCCAAAGTGCTGGGATTACAGGTGTGAGCTATCACACCCGGCCAGAGGGTAAGCTTTTCAAAGTTTTTTTTTTTTTTTTTTTAGACAAAGATTCACTCTGTTGTCCAGGCTGGAGTGCAGTGGCACAATCAGAGCTCACCACAGCTTTGACCTCCTAGGCTTAGGCAATCCTCCTACCTCAGTCCCCCAAGCAGCTGGGGCTACAGCCACGCACACCCAGCTAGTTCTTTTTATTTTTTGTAGAGATGAGGTCTCACTGGTTGCCCAGGTGGGTCTTAAATGCCTGGCCTCAAGCAGTCCTCCCGCCTTAGCCTCCCAAAGTGCTGAGATTACAGGTGTGAGCCACTGTGCCTGGCCTTCAGACATTTTATGTAAAGTGCTAACTGGTGGCCCTCCACAAGGTCTTTGCCAGTGGCTTCCTCTTGAAGCTTTACCGACACACCAGATTAGCAACTGGCTTGCTCTTAGCCAGGCTGGAAAACGGCACACCCCCCATGCTTTTCTCTTAAGTGTGTGTGCAGTTGAGCATCTTACCATCTACACATGGGCCAGTGGAGACGTCTTGGTGGCCAGGCACGGTGGTTTGTGCCTGTAATCCCAGCTACTCAGAAGACTAAGGCAGAAGGATCGCTGAGCCCAGGAGGTCGAGGCTGTGGTAGCCATGACTGTGCCACCACGCTCCAGCCTGGACGACAGAGCGAGACCCCAGCTCAGAAATTTTTTACAAGTACAGGGAAACGTATCTCCCATCCCTGTCCTCCCAGCCCGCTACCGCCTCGCTGCCGCATCCCCGCTAGGTGGTCACGGCCACTCATTTTTGTCTCCCCTTCCAGCCCTTGTGCATACACAGCCTAGTGTGGATAGGGGTTTCCATTTCACCATCTCACCCGGAAGACGGCAGTGAAATCTGCACGCCCTTGGACAGCCCCAGAGAGCTCCTGCGTTCCTCTCTGCAGTCTTGGGATCTTCCTCTGTGCTGAGAGACTGTAGTTGTTTCCTCAGTAGATGCCGCACTGATGCGCGCTGGACCGCAGCCGGGTGTGAGGTGTCCACACAGTGCTACGGGAAAGAGCCTGCGGACCTGGGTCTCCCACCCATGCAGGTGGATTTGTCCAGCCACGTTCTAGATGCCTCTTTGCTGGATGCAAGCAATTGTGTATTTATAATCTGGGGAGCTATTGCTGAACTGCACACCACTGAAGTTGTAGCAGACTATGCCCATCCACAGCCCAAGGGCAATACATGTGTGTCTTTACTAGACATATGGCTTATTCCCAACACGATGGGTACCCTAGGGAACTTCAGTGAGCATTTCTCTTACTGCAAGTGAGATTGAGCCTCTTGACATACAAAAGCCTTTTGTGATGCCTTTCCTGGGCATTGTCTGAGTATATCCTTTGCCTCTTTTTTCTCACCACTTGTAATTCTTAGTGATTACTAGAGGCTCTTTGTATATGAGAGGGATGTGCTTTGTGCTATGAATTGCAAATATTTCCTCTAGTATATCATTTGGCTTGTGACTTAGTTTGTGGAAAGAGTAAGAGAGGGAGACATGATGCATTTTGGGTTTTTAAAAAATTTTTATTATAAAGATGTGGGGTACATTTTAGTGTTAGGTATATAAACATTGATCATGCAGGTATTTTGGGGTTTTTTTGAGTCAGGGTCTTACTCTTTCACCTAGGCTGGAGGGCAGTGGCATGATCATAGCTCTCTGCAGCCTTGACTTCCTGGGCTTGGGCAATCCTTCCAGCTCAGCCTCCCCACTAGCTGGAACTACAAGGACATACCACCACGCTCAGCTGATTTTTTTTATTTTTGTAGAGACAATGTCTCGCCATGTTGCCCAGGCTGATCTCAAACTCCTGGGCTCAAGCAGTCCTCCCACCTTGGCCTCTCAAAGTGATGGGATTACAGGTGTGTGCCACCATGCCTGGCCTAGATTGCATTTTTTTTTTTTTGAGTTGGAGTCTCACTCTGTCGCCCAGACTGGAGTGCAGCGGCCGCTCCCGGCCACCGCAGCCTCGACCTGCTGGGCTCCGGCGATCCTTCTGCCTCAGCCTTCCGAGTAGCCGGAATTACAGGCATGCGCTACCACGCCCGGCTGATTTTTTGATTTATTGTAGAGATGAGGTCTTGCTGCCCAGGCGGGTCTCGAACCTGCGGGCTCAAGCAATCCACTCACCTCAGCCTCCCAAAGGCGCGGGATTACAGGCTGAGCCACCGAGCCCAGCTCTAGATTGCATTTTTAATAAGAGATTCATTTTTGAATGATTTTAAACATGTAACAAGTTTCAGGACTAGAGCGCACAAGAATTCTTTGCTCTTTAACCAGATGCGTTAGTTATCTAATGCTAAATAATGATCCCCAAGACTCAGCGACTCAAGACAGTATGCAGTAATGGATCTCTCCTGGATCCTTAGGACCAGGAGTCTGGGGGCAGTTCAGCTTAGTGGTTCTGGCTCAGGCTCTTTCCTCAAGTTACAGTCAAGATAGCAGCCCAAGCCGGGTGCAGTGACTCACGCCCATAATCCGAGCACTTTGGGAGGCCAAGGTGAGAGGATTGCGTAAGTCCAAGGGTTCAAGACCAGTCTGGGCAACATGGCAAGACCTTGTCTCTACTATAAATTAAAAAATCGGGCCGGGCTCAGTGGCTCAGCCTGTAATCCCAGCACTTTGGGAGGCTGAGGTGAGTGGATTGCCTGAGCCTGCAGGTTCGAGACCCGCCTGGGCAACTTGACTAGACCTCATCTCTACAACAAATCAAAAATTATCCGGGTGTGGTAGCGCGCGCCCGTAGTTCCAGCTA
>NW_007113253.1:4290-5845 GCF_000164805.1 Carlito syrichta | reverse complement strand
CTGAGGCAGAAGGATTGCCGGAGCCCAGCAGGTCGAGGCTGCGGTGGCCGAGAGCGGCCATTGCACTCTGGTCTGGGTGACAGAGTGAGACTCCAACTCAAAAAAAAGAAAAAATCGGCCGAGCTCAGTGGCTCAGCCTGTAATCCCGCACTTTGGGAGGCCGAGGTGAGTGGATTGCCTTGAGCCCGCGGGTTCGCGACCCGCCTGGGCAACTTGGCGAGACCTCATCTCTACAATAAACCAAAAAACCAGCTGGGCATGGTAGCGCATGCCTGTAGTTCCAGCTACTTGGAAGGCTGAAGCGTAAGGATCCCTGGAGCCCAGCAGGTCGAGGCTGTAGTGGCCGGAAGCAGCCACTGCACTCCAGTCTGGGTGGCAGAGTAAAACTCCAATTCAAAAAAAAAAAAAAAATCAGCCGGGCATGGTGGCGCATGCCTGTGGTTTCAGCTACTTGGAAGGCTGAGGCTGAAGGATCACCTGAGCCCAGCAGGTCAGGGTGACAGTGGTGAGTATGCCACTGCACTTCAGCCTGAGTGACAGAGTGAGACTCTGACTCAAAAAAAAGATGCCATCCTGGGTTGCAGTCATCCAAAGGCCCGACTGAGCTAGAGAATCTGCTCCCAACCCCACTTTCGCAGCTGTTGGCAGGAGGCCTGGGTTGTCCTATGCAGGCCTCTCCCAGGGTGGCTCAGAACCGGCTGCACTGGCTTCCCCAAGGTGGTTATCACGATAGAGACTGAGCTTGCTCAGGACAGGGCCATGGGCTTGTTGTAAGTGAACCTCAGGAGTGACGTGGGATCACTTCGGCCCAATTCTGCTGGCCACAGACCAGGGCTGTGTGGGAGAGACTGGATGTGAGCGGGTGTGCGTCTCCGGGGGCCTCTTGGTGGCCGCCACACCACATTTACCGCCGTGAACCCTCTGCCATATCCTCTTCACCCTTCGCCATCTTGGTGTGCACGTAGTTGAGCCATTTGCGAGTAGATCACAGACATTAGGCCCCGTTACCCCTTGATATTTTAGTCTAGTATTTTAGCCCTTGAGAACAGGACTTTCAACCATTGTACAGTTACCAAATTCAGCACATTTCGCATTGACACAAGACTGTTATCTAGGCTGGGTGCTATGGCACACACTTGTAATCCCAGGACTTGGGGAGGCCCAGGTGGGAGGATTGCTTGAGGCCAGGAGTTCGAGACCAGCCTGGACAACACAGCAAGATCTCGCCTCTACAAAAAATAAAAATAATTAGGCAGGTGTGGTATGCAGCTGTAGTCCCAGCTATTCTGGAGGCTGGAGTAGGAGAATTGCCTGAGCCCAAGAGGTTGAGGCTGTGGTGAGCCATCATTGTGCCACTGCACTCTAGCCTGGGCCACAGAGTGAGACCTCGACTCAAAACAATAATGAAAATGATAACATTAAAAAATAGATGAGCCGGGCTCGGTGGCTCAGCCTGTAATCCCACGCCTTGGGGAGGCTGAGGTGAGTGGATTGACTGAGCCCACAGGTTCAAGACCCGCCTGGGCAGTGAGACCTCATCTCTACAATAAATCAA
>NW_007113253.1:1919-4164 GCF_000164805.1 Carlito syrichta | reverse complement strand
GGAGCGGCCACTGCACTCCAGTCTGGGCGACAGAGTGAGACTCCAACTCAAAAAAAAAAAAAAAAAAATAGATGATTGGCCGGGCTCAGTGGGTCAGCTTGTAATCCCAGCACTTTGGGAGACCGAGACAAATAGATTGCCTGAGCCCACAGGTTGGAGACCCACCCGGGCAACTTGGTGAGACTTCGTCTCTACAATAAATAAAAACATTAGCCGGGCATGGTAGCGTGTACCTGTAGTTCTGGCTGCTTGGAAGGCTGAGGCAGAAGGATCGCCGGAGTCCAGCAGGTCAATGTTAGGATGGCCGTGAGTGTGCCACTGCACTCCAGCCTGAGTGACAGAGTGAGACTCCAACTCAAAAAAAAAAAAAAGATGTTTATCTAAGCCTTGTCCATAGTCCAGGGTAACCCACTGTCCAAGGATCCTGGGCTGTAACTTTCTCCAACTCAGAATTCACGCACTGCGGTGGGGCCACTTCACAGAGCCCTGGGAAGCTGTGCCTGCTGGTGTGAGGTGGGGCCATGGCTGTCTCTCGCCCACCTGCTCAACTGCTGGGGGCCATTGGGTCCATCTTCCTTTCTGCTCTATTGTAGATACTCCCACAGGGACAGCCCTGTGAGCCAACGCCTGGGGAAAGGATTGCCAGGTCAAAGTTGTGACCCTTTCTCTTTTTTTTGAGCGTGAGTCTCACACCATCACCCAGGCTAGAGTGCAGTGGCATGCTTACGGCCACCCTAGTGTCGACCCTCTGGGCTCCGGCGATCCTTCCGCCTCAGCCTTCCAAGTGGCCAGAATTACAGGCATGCACTACCGCCCCTGGCTAATTTTTTGATTCATTGTAGAGAAGAGGTCTCGCCAAGTTGTCCAAACTGTTCTCGAACTGGTGAGCTCAGGCAGTCCCCTCACCTCGGCCTCCCAAAGTGCTGGGATTATAGGCTTGAGCCACCGTGCCTGGACTATTGTGACCCTTTCAAAGTCCCAGACCAAGCTGCCTTCCCAAGGGGTCTTCCAGAGGGAGTCACGGCGGCCACACAAAAGAGCCAGGGGCCGCCCCTTGGAACTCTCCTCAGGGACGGTGAACCTTTGGGGATGTCTGGATTAATCCATGGATTGGCTGGCTGGTTGGTCATTCTTGTTTGGTTTGTCTTGTTTTATAATTGCCAAAGTCATTCGGGGCAAGCTTGGAAGAGTCTCAGGCCGTGGAAGCCAAGGCTACTGGTAGCTCTGAGGCCATGAAGAGAGGCCCAGCTTTAGAAGCGTGGTGGTATTGACTGGCCTGGGGCGGGTCTCCTGGGCCCTGAGACCCTGGTCCCCTCAGTCAGCTCTGAGAGACGGCTCAGAAGTCACTGAGTGGTGTTACTGCAGGGAGGTGACAAGCGCAAATTGAGGTTTTAGTCCCTCTCCCTGTCTGGAGACTCCGGACCAGGCGTTGTGGCTTCTTGGCCTCAGTTTCTCATCTGTGAAATGGGTCTAGTGTTAGTGCTGCTCTCTGGGCTGTGGAGAGGTCACGGGAACCGGTGCGGGAGACCAGCCGTCTATGCTGGGTCAGCTACCAGCTGTTGCTAGGCACAGATTCTGTGACGGCAGGTGTCAAGGTACCATCCCTGGGTACACAGCTGGTGTTCACTGGTGGCACAGAGACGGCTGTGGTGATGGCTCTTGGGGAGGAGAGTTCCGAGGAGCAGAGCACTGCGTCTGAGGCGTGTGTCAGGGGAAGGGCTGTATGCATGCGCGGACAGAGGTTTGGCCGGGTCTGGGCTACGCACACACACATGCCTCCTAGGAGGCCGGCAACCGCGCACACACGCGTAGCGGCAAACCCAGGCCTGGCTCTGAGCCTCTGCGCCTCCTTGTCCTCAGCAGCCCCAGGCCATGGCCCTCAGCCCCATGCCCCCACGCCGCTGCCGCTGCGGGCACCTACGCCAATGTCGCTCTGCCCTGACCCGCCCGCTGTGCTCGCTGCCCCTGGCCCTCCTCCCTCGCGCTGGGCAGCTGGCGTGGCGCCCCGCCCCCGCGGCCACCGCTGCTCCTGCTTCCTTCGCTGCTGCCACCCCAACCCTGCAGGGCTTGCCACTGTGGGGGGAGGGGTGGTACCTGGGGCCGTAGGGGTGAGGTCAGAGGCCAGGGAGCTGGGGGGAGCAGGGGGAGCTGCAGCGGGAGTAAAGACCGGGAGGGAAGGGAAGCCGTGGGGTCCTCTCTCAGGATGGGGCTGGGCGAGGAAGGGGGGTGCCGGGGTCCCCCGCGT
>NW_007113253.1:0-747 GCF_000164805.1 Carlito syrichta | reverse complement strand
AGGAGAGGGGGCGCCTGGGGCCTGGGTGGGGGCTGAGGCCAGGGAGGACAGCCTGGGGCAGAGCCAGGGGCACCAGCCTGGGGCATCGCCCGGCCTCACAGGACGCAGGGAAGGTCGAGGCTGCAGGGCTGACTCCCAGATCCGAGGGCCCCGAGGGCCAGGCGGCGGGCAGCAGGGTGCAGGGTGAGGGCTCGCCTCTGGGGCTTCCGAGCCAGTGACCCCTGGGCGCTGTCTCCCCCACCCGCCCGCACCCTCAGGCCTCCCCCCTCTGCTTCCGGCCGAGAACAAAGCTTTTGCCAGCAACCTCCCGACCCTGAGTGTGGCCAAGGCCGCGTCATCTGGGCCAGGGAAGTCTTCCGGGCTACAGGTAAGAGGCCCTGGGAACCAGGGTCAGGGCAGGACCGGACAGGGATGATTTTGGGGAACTGGGAGGTGGGCCGGCAGAGGCGGGATGAGGCCAGGACGATGGGACAGAGAACAAGTGGAGTATACAGGAGGGCAGGTGAGGCCCAGACAGGTGGTCAGAGAGGGGCCCAGGACAGAGGTAGAGGGACGGACAGACACCAGGACCGCTATGTGACGTCATGAGAGACAGCCACCAGGGCAGGAGCAGATGACCCTGAGACAGGACGAGGACAGACCTCAGGACAGGAGAGCTGGGGACCAGATGAGACATGGGACCACGGACTGGGCACATCCAGAATGGAGGGACGAGAGGGCAGGAGAGACAGATGCAGAGACCGGCTG
>NW_007113252.1:0-750 GCF_000164805.1 Carlito syrichta | reverse complement strand
CCACTCACTTCAGCCTCCCAAAGGCGTGGGATTACAGGCTGAGCCACCGAGCCCAGCTTGTTTTTTACTTTTTTGAGTTGGAGTCTTACTCTATCACCCAGTCTGGAGTGCAGTGGCACGCTCATGGTCACTGCAGCCTTGACCTGCTGGACGCAGGAGATCCTTCCACCTCAGTCTTCCAAGTAGTTGGAATTACAGGTGTACACCACCATGCCTGGCTAAATTTTTTTTATTGTAGAGACAAGGTCTCGCCAAGTTGCCGAGGCTGGTCTCAGACACCTGAGCTCAGACAATCCTTTCGCCTCTGCCTCCCGAAGTTCTGGGATTACAGGCATGAGACACCATGCCTGGCGTAAAATACTTTTTTTCTTTCTTTTTTTGAGTTTGAGTCTCACTCTTTCACCCAGACTAGAGTGCAGTGGCACATTCACGGCCACCCCAGTGTCAACCTGCTGGGCTTTGACGATCCTTCCGCCTCGGCCTTCCAAGTAGCCAGAACTACAGGTGCATGCTATCACACCCGCCTAATTTTTCACTTTATTGTAGAAATGAGGTCTCACCAAGTTCCCCGGGCAGGTCTCGAACCTGCAGGCTCAGGCAAGGTGTACTCACCTCGGCCTCCCAAAGTGCTGGGATTGCAGGCTGAGCCACAGAGCCTGGACCCTTAAAATACTATTGAAAGAAAAAATCGGCTAGGCTCAGTGGCTCAGCCTGTAATCCCAGCACTTTGGGAGGCTGAGGTGAGTGGAT
>NW_007113251.1:0-751 GCF_000164805.1 Carlito syrichta | reverse complement strand
TGGGATGACAAGGCTGAGCCCAGGAGCCCGGCTTTGATACTTCATCAAAAATGAACCTGAAGACCTTGTGTGGCAGACCACCTTTGGAATCCCAGTACTCTAGGAGGCTGAGATGAGAGGATGGCTGGAGCCCAGGAACCCAAGGCCAGCCAGGGCCAAACAGGGAAACACCATTTCTACACCCATTCAACAGGTAGTCTGGGGTTGAGGTTCCCATCGTCTTGACAACTCTGGAGGTTGAAGCAGGAGGATCGCTGATGTCCATGATTTCAAGGCAGGGTTGAATGACAGTCGAGTCCCCAGGCCCCAGGCTGGGCCACAGAGCCAGACCCTTTCTCCAAAAACATCAGAATCAACACAGATTCTCAACTGCGTTTGGTGTGTTCACAGGGCATCTGGCTTTAGAGCCAGGAAAAATGGGATTGGGTATAGAAATGTCCCTGGTTGAGGGATGTTTCCCTGCCCTTTTTTGGTGGAAGGTACTCCTTGCTGAGTTGGAGGGTTGGCCTGTATGGGGCACATTTCACACCTCGGAGAGGAGAGCCAGCAATATTCTCCAGCCAGAGAATATTGGAACTTCCACTCCAAAGTGGGGGCAACCATTGGGGGATTGGCATTGAAAGGTGCCAAGCTTGTGGGACTTTCATATCTGGGAAGGGCAGGTGGAAGGACTGATGGCAGAAGGTTTGCCAGAGAATGGATTTCTTTCTTTCTTCCTTCCTTCCTTCCTTCCTTCCTTCCTTCCTTCCTT
>NW_007113250.1:45691-55329 GCF_000164805.1 Carlito syrichta | reverse complement strand
TCAGCACTCATTTGAGCCCTTTGGACCTGGACCCTCGTAACGCAAAACCCCAGCAGGCTGGCACATGAGCCCCTAGTTGCAAAAAGGACAGAGGCCTTGGTCACCAATGCCAGAAGCCTCCACGTGTCCCTTCCTCCCATCTCCCCACCCCATAGACTTCTGGAGTTTGGGGACACAGACATCCTCTGGAGCCGGGTCCCCTGTCTGATTGGACACAGCCCCAGGATCTCCTGGCCCGGCCACCCTGGGAGACAGTGTAGTCTTCCGTCAGATCCTAGCATGTCGCAGACAGTCGAAGTCAGAGAAAGGGGAGGCTCTCCTGGGGGTGTCACCCTCTGTGAGGCGGGGATGTGGGTGGCAACTTGGAGCTGCAGGAAGATGAGGCCCTGTCCCGATGCACCCGGGACGCCATGCCAGCCCTCTCTCTGTCTCCTTCCTCTCTCCCCCATCCTCTGCACTTGCAACTTTCAAACCTTCGGTCAGCAGTGGGAGGACCACCTCACACTGCCGTCAGTGTCAAATTTGCAACTATAAATCACTAATCCCCCACGTGATTGCAACTTCAGGCTTCTGTAAATGGAGTCCTCACCTGCTGTGTATTTTTCCTCTCAGAACAGCTTCAGAGGCCTATTAAAGGTGTAGTCCTCCCCCGCGGGGCCCTCAGAGAAGGAACCTCAGAGAGGGACCCACCTCTGCAGCAAACCCAGGGCACCTCACCACTCCGGGATGTTCAATACCAGTGACTTTGGTTTCTGGACCACTTGGCTACTGAAAGGAATGACAGTGAGAACAAGGGACACTGTGTTCCCCAAGCCAGCAACTCATGTCATCCTGCTCTGCATGCCGGGAAGGCTGAGACGTCCTGCGACCCTCTGCTCAGTCCCTGGTTTCAAAGGCACCAGAGTCAGGCCACATGCTGAGATTCTCAACCACAGTCGGTACAAAGCTCCCAGGATTGCCAGAAGGCCCACTGTGAGTCTGGATTTAAGCCACAGGGATTAGGACTCAACAAATCCTGGTCTTATTCACTGTTCTGCTGGTCTATACCAGCAAAGCCCAAAGACACCACCATCATTTGAATAGTTCAGACTTTGTTTCCTGCTCCCACCCTGTACCTCCACCAAAGCAGAACACCTCCATCTGCCAGCTCACCGGCTACCCGGACACAGCTCTGGGCCACAATGTTGGTGCCCTGGGGAAGGGCCTTCCCGCGGGCTCACCACCAGCTCCTCCATCCTGGGGACAGGACAGCTGCCATCGCCCTGCCACCTATACTTGTATTCTGAGTCACTTATAATGGCATCTTGGCCCCTCCACCAACACCACCAATCAAACCAGCTCATTTTGCTGCAAATCCCACGAGAGAACCTGCCGGGGGTCACACGCGAGGCAGGGCCCAGAGTGGTCCCCAAGGCACGGCAGCCTGAAGCCCTGGCCAGTCCCCTGATCAGGCGTGTTGTCGGCGACTCTGAGCAGACGGCAGAAGGGCCAGGCCCTTGGAGGCCAGGAGCCAGTAAGGAGCCGATGTTCGCTTACCTGGAGGGCAGACGCATTCGGAGGGCGCTTCCCGGGCAGTCCGGAGCTTAACTAGTCCGTCCAGCTTCTGAGTGGGGAAGAAAAGGAAAGAAAAAAAAGAGAGAGAGAGAATGAGTTTCAGAGAAGAGAGGGAAGAAGGTGGAAAAATCAGCAAAAACAAGTATATCCGAAAGATCTGCAGGGGTGGTGGTGACTTCGAGAAGGTTTCTCAAAAGACCATCACATTCTATGGGCAACTTGAACATGAGAGGGAATAACAAATTGAGCAGTTACTGGTGAGTCCCTGAAAAGAAGGTGGCAGCTTTCTGCTTTGCTACAAGATTTTCAAATATACTACCAGGAGTTAAAAACAACAGAAATAGCTTCCTGTACATCGAGAAAAGCCAGAGCGACCATCAGTCGGCGGGCAGGCCAGAGGTGGGGAGTGGAGAGGCCTGGGTAGGGGAGGCCTCGTCTACAACCAGGAAGCCCTGCAGACCCCATGGCTGCAGCCCACCCCCCACCCCACCCCCGCCAGCCCTCGGGCTCGGACCTGATGGCCTGGCCTAATCCACCCTGATGAAAACATTTTCCTTCATTTTTTTTCTCCATTTTCCTTTCCTCTTACAGTGGGGATCCTTGGCCCTGGAGATTTGGTTCGGCACAACTGAACGCAAAGCCACACATGCCCAGCCCTGTGCCAGATCTGGTGAAGAGATAAGAATGACCACAGAAACAGGCACGAGACCCAGCTAAGCCACAAGGGAGCCTCGTGGGGGCAGCTCTGGGGCTCGGGGCCATCGGAGGGGCAGCCCCTGAGGCCGGGAGTAGCGTCCCCACCTCTAGGGAGGTGATGCAGGGAGAAAAAAAGAAGAAATGAGTCCCACATCCCAAGTCCGGTTGAGAGGAAGGAAGTCATCAGCCCCTAATCCCCAAACTAGCCAGAACTTGAGTCCTGACAAAGATAGTCTTAACCTTTCTCCAGGGAAAATTAAAAAAACACTCCCCAAAAGTAAAACCGAGCAAAGCGGGTCTGCGCTGACTTGAGCGAACAATACAGAGCACTGCTGGGAGTGGGTGGGGAGGGCATGGCTTGAGCCCGCCACCACCGGGCCAGGACCTCCCAGAGGACGTGGCCCCACCAAGGCCTGCCTGCCTCTGGCTGAACAGCTCAGGCCCAGGAGGCCAGCCCGGCATCCCCACCCGCAAACCCTTCCGAGGTCCCGCCCCAGCCTCACCCTCCCCTCCCAGATGGCAGCGAGGGGGTTGGCGGAGAGCCGACCCCAAAACAGACCAAGTGAAGGCCGTACTGTCGCCACGGCAGAAGCGATGCCACGGCAGCCACAGGGTGGTGCCTCCGTCCTCCCTCCAAGCCCTGGCCCTGCAGGCCCTCAGTCTGACCCAGATTTCATCACCCGGCCAGGGTGCTCAGCTCCCTGCGGGGACGCCCACCTGCCACTCACTCCTGCCCTGACCCATGGACTCAGTGAGCAGCCTGGGCTGGCCCCCAGCTTCCAGAGGCCCCAGCCCCCAAAGGCCTCCCACATCCTCCACAGGCTCCCACAGGGTGGGCGAGACCCACTCCGGGGCAGGCAGCAGAAGACACCCCCCACTCTGCCCCACCCCCAGGCCAGCCCAAGCTGTGAGGGGCTGAGGCTTCTGCACAGCTGGGCAGGTGGGCATGAGGGCCCAGTTGAACCGGGAGCCCATTTGGAAGCAGCAGGTGGGAGCCGGGTGGAGCTCACTCATCCCCTGTGTCTGCAGGTACTGAAGCCGATTTCAAACATTTGGAAAGCCTCGCCTTCAGTGTAAGCCCACCCACCTGGGCAAGAAGTGCCCACCTGCGCCCATCGGGGCTGGCCAGAACAGAAAGGGGCCTCACACAGCTCGTTCCTTCAACAACAGCACTGACGCGAAACTCACTTGGGACAACTGCCCCCAGGCCTGGGCTACAGCCATCACATCTGGCCTCTCCTCGAGGGTGCGGGACTTGATCAAACACTGATAGGAAACACAGTCATTTTTCAGCGCCTCTCACGAGAGGGAGGAACCCAGGAGAGAGAAAACAGCCTGTTAATGCTGGCCGATGTGGCCCCAGGCCACTGGGAGCCAGCTCTTGTCTTGTCATTTATCCTGGCTCCTCTTCTGGTCACTTTTCCTAGCTCCTCCTGTCTTTCCAGATTAGAGGGAGAATCTGCAAGGTTCTCTCCTCCCTCCACTCCCCCGCTCAGGCCCTCGTTGTCTGTGGGTTCGCGGCCACCACAAATGCAGACTGAAATGTTTGAACTAGAAACCCAACCCCACCCGCTTTACCTCTGCTTTTTCTTTTAATTCTAAGAAAATATTCTTTTGTGTCTGGGTTTGTAAACATGATTTAAAAGCCTCAACTCTTTACGTTCGGGCAGCTCCCCTCGCATCTGCAAGCAACATGGCCCTGGTTTTACATATGCAAACAAGCCCTGACTCTAAAAGTAAATAAAGGATGAGTTTCTGAGAGAAAGCCGGAGACTCTGGGGGCATTCCCTTCCAGAACCACCGAGGAGGAGGACTTGGAGTGGGGGGAGGGGGGTGGCACCAACTTGGGGAAACTAATCAGGGAGGATCGTGGTTTTCAAAAGCGCATTCATTACGTGGTCAGATGGCGCATTTATTAACAACCGGCTGGCGCTCGGGCCCTGAGCACGTCCCCAGATGTGTGATCACAGCCTCAAGTGGTTTCATTCTGATGAAATATAGGTTTGGGGTACACAAAAAGGACGCGGTGATTTATTTCTGTAAAATGCTGCAAATAAAGCCACAAGATAGCTCTGTCCTTTGACTCGAAATCCCTACACCAGGCAACACATCCTAAGGAAATAAATCAGCAGAAGGCAACAGGCACATTCATGAAGCAGCCGCACGGCCGCCGTGGGAGGGCTTCAAGGACAGGCATCTTCTGGGTGAAACTGTCACACATCAGGCAGCGGCATTACAAAGGCTGCAGCAACAAGGAGAGATGTTTACTACACAATAAATGAAGTGTCTACATCTGTGTAAAAACTCAAGCCTGAGGTGGCAGCAACCGCAAACCCCAAACAGAACCCAGTTGGGTATGGGATTATAGTGGTTTACTTATTTCAAGGTTCTGTGGACAGGCACTGTGGTTCACAGCCACAGTCCCAGCACTTTGCGAGGTCGAGGTGGGAGGATTGTTTGAGCCCAGGAGTTCAACATCAGTCTGGGCAACTTAATGAGACCTCATCTCAACAAAAATTAATAACTAGCCAGGTGTGGTGGTGCGTGCCTGTAGTCTCAGCTACTCAGGAGGCTGAGGCAGGAGGACGGCTTGAGCCCAGGAGGTCAGGGCTGTGGTGAGCCGTGATCGTGTCACCACACTCCAGCCTGGTGACAGAGTGAGACCCCGACTCAAAAAAAAAAAAAAAAATCAAACCCCGACTACAGCCCCAGCCCCTCTGCCCTCCTTCCCCGGGCGTTAGGAGGGGCCCACACCTGCCTTCTCACCACCAGCAGCCACCCAAGGGAGCAGTGCCTCCTGGCCTCTTTAAACATTCCTTTCTACACTCCACGATGACGATGATAGCAAATATAACTCAAGTGACATGACCGAGATCGTGGATTACTTACTACGTTCCAGGTGCTGCACCTGCCGCTGTCATCGAATCCTCCCAATAACCCCCGTGAGGCTGGGACTATTATTATACCCATTTACAGATGAAAACACCGAGGCAGAGCCCGGCAGAATGGAGCTCGAGGCTATGAGCAGATACACCAGCCCTGTGAACCCAGCGGTCCTTCCACATCTGACCGTGGTGCTCTTGACTGGCATGTTCTTCACCGCCTGGTTCTCCGTGTATGAGGTCACCTCCACCAAGTACACTCGCGATAGCTACAGAGAACTCCTTGTCGCCCTGGTGGCCTCGCTCTTCATGGGCTTTGGAGTCCTCTTCCGGCTGCTCTGGGTCGGCATCTACGTGTGAGCGCCCAAGGGTACCGGCCAGGCGGCTTCACTGAATCCCTGCTTTTGTAAATTAATTTTTTTACTGTGCTGGAAGCATCCTGCTTGCTGCTTACAATAAAGGCAGATGTGTGACTGTCAAAAAAAAAAAAGGAAAACACCAGGCAGAGAGGAAAGTGTCAGGGCTGAGATCCTGGTGGCAATGACTCCAGTCACATGGCAAGATGACCACTGCTCACAAGCAATTCTCACATCTACCATAAAATGTCTTAAGTTGCTATCAAAAGCCAGATGGACAAAGTTAGAAGGACGGGGTGTCAGCACAGTGTTGTGGGAGGTGACAGGTGAGAGGATTAGGCACAAGGGCCACATGGCGGAGGCTGATGTCACACAATGCTTCCATGTGGTGCAGGGGGTGGGCACAGGCCATGCATTTGACAAATCCCACAGGACAGGCCGTCACAAAGAGCAAACTGCAACAGACACCAGTTAAAAACAAAACAAAATCCATCAGGATGCTGGAGAACCTCAGGCTAGAAAGTGCCATGACAAATGAACAAGTGACTTTAACATATTAAAAATCATATGACATGCCAGGGTGGCTCACGCCTATAATCCCCGTACTTTGGGAGGCTGAGGTGGGAAGACTGCTTGAGCCCAGGAACCTGAGGCTGTGGTGAGCCATGATTGTGCCACTTCACTCCAGCCTGGGGGACAAAGTGAGACTCTGTCTCTCAAAAAATATATATATATATATGACGTAACCTCACTGAAGGCCGGGGGCAGGAGGAGATGCAGCTAAGCTAAATAACTTTGCAAAATGGTGTTTTGGTTGCAAACAGTGAGAATGGAGACAGATGGAGCCTGATGTAAATACTATGTCCAGTAGTTCATATCGCTTCTCACAGGGTCAGTAATTCTGAAAACTCCTTACACACATATTTGGGTGAACAGACAAGTAAATAAGGCAGGGATAGTGAGGGCCAAACTTCCCACCATCCAAAAAGTAGTTACTAATAATGAAAGGAAGCACGGTCCCTGCAGTGCTGGATCAGTCAGCGACATCATGAGGTCACGTGTGTGTGCCGCTTATAGAGAGACACTCAGGGAAATAACTGCAGGTATGTCTACACAGAGGGGTTAATGCACACACATCCCCTACCTCTGTCTGTGGAGAAGGCCAATTGGGGACACCCTAGCAGCAACAAGCACACCCTGTGCTCAGATCTTGGTTTCTAAATCCCATTCTCCAGTCAAGGAACCAGGGCTTCCTGGAGAAATGGCCGATTCCAGGGCCAAGACAGGAAACACACGGATGAGCTTTGAGGGTCAAATTGTGCCAGAAAGTAAGGAAGCACTTTATAAAAAAGCGGGCCGGGCGGGGGGAGGGAGCCGGGGAGGTATCTTAGAAACACAAGAACCAACGCAAAGGGGCTTGGACTGGGCAAAGCTGGAACAATTTAAGCAACAAAGTAAATAATGTAGTACTGTCTTATAACCAAAGAAAAAGTTAAATATCCAGGAGTCCATACTGCTATAAATGATGGAATAAATACATCAATGAGGCGAAGAGACAAAGCTTCCCTAGAATTCCAAATAATGCACAGACACCTCTCCATGCAACAGGTGAGGTTACACACCCCTTTCCTTGAGTGTGGGCTGGGCTTTGTTAACTTCACAGTAGAGAAACCTGGTAGACAGTCCCTCAACCAAGTGACCAAGGTTAACATCACACCGATAAGTCATGCTGGCATCATGGACCCCTGTCAGGATGCCATGAAGCTGGCGATCCACCCATGTGGTATCTTCCCACACACCCAGAACCTGGTGAGATCATGAGAAACATCAGTATAGCCCAAACTGGGGAACACTCTACAAGACACCTGCCCAATGTGTCTCAAAAGCACCAAGGTCACGAAAAGGAAGGAAAGCCTGAGAAACGGTCATAGGCTGGAAGAGACTAAGAGACATCACCACTAAAAGCAACGTGGCGTCCCAGATGGATCCTGGAATGGGAAAAAGGCCTTAGAGAAGAAAACTGGTGAAATCTGAGTAAGATGTAGTTATGTTAAGAAAGTTATGTCACCACAGCCTAGACCTGCTGGGCTCACGCCTATCATCCCAGCACATTGGGAGGCCAAGGTGAGAGGATTGCCTGAGTCCACAGGTTCGAGACCAGCCTGGGCAACCTGGTGAGACTTCATCTCTACAATAAATCAAAAAATTAGCCGGGCATGGTGGTGCATGCCTGTGGTTCCAGCTACATGAAAGGCTGAAGAGGAAGGATTGCTGGAGCCCAGCAGGTCGAGGCTGTGGTGGCCGGGAGCATGCCACTGCACTCCAGCCTGGGTGACAGAGTGAGTCTCCGATTCAAAAAAAAAAAAAGAAAGAAAGAAAAGTAGCAGAATCACAAAGTCATTTATCACCAAGATATAGTTTTGCTATTTTTTAGAACAGATATCTTATTTTTTATTTTATTGAGGTGAAATTCACATAACCATTAATATAAAATTAACCACTTTATTTATTTTAATTTTTTTTTGAGACAGGTTTGCACTCTGTCACCCAGGCTGCAGTACAGTGGTGTGATCACAGCCTCGACCTCCTGGGCTCAGGCAATCCTTCTGCCTCAGCCTCCCCAGTAGCTGAGACTACAGGCATATGCCACTTCACCCAGATAATTTTTGTATTTTTTTGTAAAGATGAGTTCTTGCTTTGTTGCCCAGGCTGGTCTCGAACCTGGGCTCAAGCAATTCTCCTGTCTCAGCTTCCCAAAGTGCTGGGATTACAGGTGTCAGCCACCGATCCAGCCAAAAATTAACCATTTTAAAGTGAACAATTCAGTAGCATTAAGTAGATTCATAATGCTGTGCCACTAACCCCTCTATCTAGCTCTAAAACATTATCACCCCAAAAGGAAATCCTGTATCCCTTCTCTGCGTCTCCTCCGCCCTGGCCACCCCCCATCTGCTTTTTGTCCCTATGGATTGGCCTCTTCTGGAAGTTTCACATAGCAGAGTCACATCGTTTGCGACCATTTGTGTCTGACTCCTTCTACTTAGCACGCTTTGAAATTCACTGCACTGTGGCAAGTATCCGCACTCTGGTCTTCTTTTTTTTTTTAGAGTTGGAGTCTCACTGTCGCCAGGGCTGGAGTGCAGTGGCACGATCATGGCCACTGTATCGTCAACCTGCTGGGCTCCGGCGATCCTGCCATCTCAGCCTTGCGAGCAGCCGGAACTATAGGCTCATGCTACCACACCCGGCAAATGTTTAATTTATTGTAGAGACAAGGTCTCGTCAACTTGCCCAGGTTGGTCTTGAACCCACAGGCTCAGGCAATCCACTTAGCCTCCCAAGGTGCTGGGATTAAAGGCTGAGCCACAGAGCCTGGTCTCAAGCTGGTCTTGAACCCCTGGGCTTAGGCAATCCTCTCACCTCGGCCTCCCAAAGTGCTAGGGTTACCGGTTGAGCCACCAAGCCAGGCCTCACTTAAGGCTGAAGAACGTTCTGTGGTCTGTCTACATCACCATTGGTAAATCCAACCATCCACTGATGAACATCTGGACTTCTCCCACCTTTCAGCAACTGTGAATAGTGCTGCCATGAGCATAAGTGTCCTTTTGAGTCAGTTCTCAACTCTTCAGGGGTATAAACCCAGGAGTGGAACTGCAGAGTCATAGGGCAATTTCTACTTAGCTTTCTGAGGGCTTACCCACCCTTTCCATGGTGGCTGAATCTTTCCCACCAGCCTCGTGTGAAAGCTCCAGTTTCTCCACATCCTGGCCAACAGCTCCTCGCGGATATGAAGTGGCCTCTCGTTGTGTTTTTGATGTGTATACCCTTAATGATGAAAGATACTGAGCATCTCTTCATGTGCATGTCGGTCATTTGTACGTCCTGTTTGAAGACGATGTCTGATCGAGTTCCTTGCCCATTTTAAAATGGGGCCGTGTGTCATTTTGTTGTTGAGCCGTAGGAGTTCTTTACAGATTCTGGACACTAGACCCTCATCAGAGGCATGATTTATGAATAGCTTTTCACATAACAGATCAAGCTTTTTTTTGAGTCAGGGTCTCACTCTGTCACTCAGGGTGGAGTGCAGTGGCATGCTCACAGCCACCGCAGCCTCGACCTGCTGGGCTCCGGCGATCCTTCCGCCTCAGCC
>NW_007113250.1:36127-45362 GCF_000164805.1 Carlito syrichta | reverse complement strand
GCCAGAACTACAGGCGCGCGCTACCACGCCTGGCTAATTTTTTGATTTATTGTAGAGATGAGGTCTCGCCAAGTTGCCTGGGCAGGTCTCGAACCCACGGGCTCAGGCAATCCACTCACCTCGGTCTCCGAAGGTGCGGGGTTACAGGCTGAGCCACCGAGCCCGGCTTACATCACCGATTTCTACTTCCAGGCAAAATGCAGTGACAATGACTAGATTTACCCTCCCACCTAAACAACGTCAACAACAAACCTCACAAATAGGCTGGGCGTGGTGGCTCACAGCTCTAATCCCAGCACTTTGGTTAGCCAAGGCAGGAGGATCACTTGAGCCCAGGAGTTTGAGACCAGGCAGGGCAACATAGTGAGACCATGTCTCCACAGAAAAATCAGAAAAATTAGCTTGGGCGTGGTGGTGTGCACCTGTAGTCCCAACTACTTGGGAGGCTGAGGTGAGAAGATTGCCTGAGCCCAGGAATTTGAGGCTGTGGAAGGGAATCAATCTCATATCACCCTGAGGGGAGGGGAATACATCAGCCTTAGACTGAACATTGCTCCAGTCCCACCTAACAGAACTTAAAAACAAGACCCCGATGGCTCAAGTAGTTTCACCGCGATCCAAGGCCCCTGAATTGTTCAGAAATGCAGGACTCCCCAGCACACAGTAAGGCAGAATCCGGCAAGTCTGTCTGCAATAAGAAACCACCATCAGGAGAGCAGGCCCCACCACGAGCAGAAAAATCAATCCGCTAAAGCTGGCCAGGACCACCACAGATGTTAGAATCAGCACACAAAGACTCAGCCCGATTCTTCCAACTGTACGGCACATGGGCGACACGCTAAGCAGAGACAACAAAGACATTAACGAGACCTAAACTGAGATTATGGAGACAAAAGCGCCCACGTCCGAAGGGAACGCCGTGGTGGAGGGATCAGTGGCAGACTGAGATGGAGAAAAGAAAAGACCGCGCACATGAAGACAGCCACAGAGACGAGCCAGAATGAACGGGGAAAAGGAGTTTTGTTTTAAAGGAAGAGAAAAAGAGAAGAGGATCTGTGGGCTTTAAATTCAAGCAGCCAAAGTATGTGTAACGAGTTGCCTTAAAAAAGGAGGGAGAATCCAGGCTCGGTGGCTCAGCCTGTAATCCCGCACTTTGGGAGGGCGAGGTGAGTGGATTGCCTGAGCCCGCAGGTTCGAGACCCACCTGGGCAACTTGGTGAGACCTCATCTCTACGATAAATCAAAAAATTAGCTGGATGTGGTAGCACACGCCTGTAGTTCCAGCTACTTGGAAGGCTGAGGCAGAAGGATTGCCGGAGCCCAGCAGGTCGAGGCTGCGGTGGCTGGGAGTGTGCCACCGCACTCCAGTCTGGGCGACAGAGTGAGACTCTAACTCAAAAAATAAAAAAAGGAGGGAGAAGCCGGGCTCGGTGGCTCAGCCTGTAATGCCGCGCTTTGGGAGGCTGAGGTGAGTGGATTGCCTGAGCCCGCGGGTTTGAGACCCGCCTGGGCAGCGAGACCTCATCTCTACGATAAATCAAAAAATCAGCCAGGCATGGTAGCGCGTGCCTGTAATTCCGGCTACTCGGAAGGCTGAGGCGGAAGGATCGCCGGAGCCCCTCAGGTCGAGGCTGCGGTGGCCGGGAGCGGCCGCGGCACTCCAGTCTGGGCGACGGAGTGAGACTCCAACTCAAAAAAAAAAAAAGGAGGGAGAGAGAGCAGAGAAGAGAAAACAAATACTTGAAGACATCATGGTCAAAAAGTGGGTCCAAATTTGATATAAACTATAAACTCACAGATCCAAGAATCTCAATGAAACCTAAGCACAAAAAAATACCAGGAAACCTACATCAAGACGTCGTCACCGGATTGCTTAAAACCAGGGATAATCGTGACCCGCCTGGGCAGCAAGACCTCATCTCTACAATAAATAAAAACATCAGCCAGGCGTGGTAGTGCCTGCCTGTAATTCTGGCTACTTGGAAGGCTGAGGCGGAAGGATCGCCGGGAGCGGCCACTGCACTCCAGTCTGGGCGACAGAGTGAGACTCCAACTCAAAAAAAACCCCCAAAAAACCAGGGACAGACCACCTTAAAAGCAGTCAGAGAAAAAAGATGTATTACACGGGCAATCTCTCTACTGGTCGACAGCAGTTTGGCAGTTCCTTAAAAGCTCATCATGCTGGGCACAGTGGTTCATGCCTACAGTCCCAGCAACTTGGAAGGCCCAGGCAGGAGCATTTTTGAGGCCAGAAGTTGGAGGCTGCAGAGAGCTATGATCCCACCACTGCACTCCAGCATGACCAACACACCGAGACCCTGTTTCTAAAAAGTAAGTTAACTCCATACCTGTCACATGGTCAACCATTTCACTCCACGTCACTTATACCCAAGAGAAATGAAAGTACACGTCCATTCAAAGACTGGCACGTGAATATGGATACCCGTCGGTTATTTGTAAGAGATAAAAACTGGAAACAAATGTCCCTCAATAGCCGAATGGGTAAACAAATTGTGGTATATCTACACAATGAAATAATACTGGGTAATAAAAAAGAACGAACTAGTGTGCAAAAGTAGTTATTTCCATAACTATTATGCAAAAATACCAAAGAAGCTCTCAATAATCATGCTAAGTGAAAGAAACCAGACCCAAGAAGAAGAGTGTGTGATTCCACTCCAATGAAAACTAATCAAAAGTAACGGAATTCAAAGTTGCCCAGGGACAGGCAGGGAGGGGCAGGGAAGAGGGCTGGGGCAGGTTCGCCATCTCGCTGTGAAGACGGTTTCATCGTTTACACAGATGTCAACATTTATCAAGTTGCACATCTTAAGCTTGTGGTGCTCACTGTACGTCACTTATAGCGAAAAACAGCAAAACAAAACAACACAAAGCCAGACCTCAGCTCCCACAGGCCGTGCGTCCCAGGTGAAGCACCCCACCCCGGCACGGAGCCCGGCCGGCATCTCCCAGGGGCTGCCCAGCTCCTCTCTGAGGAAAGCGGGTGTCATCAGCGACGCCCACGGGCAGGCCGAGGGACTCTCTTCCAAACCACATCAGCAAACACATTTCCTGCAGGGTCCCCGCTCAGTCCTGAAAGACAGGCGCGTGTTTGGAAAGGGTTGGTCTACAAACACAATGCCGTTCTGCAGTAATCCCTCGTTCCCATTCACCCTTTTCAAAGACACACCACGCTTCCCATCAGGACCTGCCTTTGAGGGTTGGTCACGCTGGGCTGACAGAAAGAAACCCGTCCCGGCCCTGGCTGGGGGGACAGGCAGTTTTCATCACAACTTTTGACGGGTCCAGGAGAGCCCCGGACTGTCCTGGGACCGGCCTCCAAGCCTCCCAGCACAGCCAGGATCCTCTCCACAGGCCCTGTCATGCGCTGGCCCCTGCAGAAGTCCCCACAAGAACCCCTGCTTCCCACTGACCGCGGCCCTCTTACTCCTGCCCACAGTGAATGTCAAGTTGCCCCTAACATGCCAAGCCTGAGTTGACAGCATTGTAGACTGAAGGGTGTCCCCTCCCCACGTCATCCGGGACCTCAGAATGTGATGGTCTTTGGAAACAGGACCTCTAAAGGGGCGATTAGGGTGGAGCCAGGCCATGAGGGTGGCCTTGTCCTCCTTAGAAGGGATCAGGACATAGGCACAAATGGAGGGAAGACTATGTGAGGTTGCAGAGAGAGGACAGCATCTACAAGCCAAGGGGACAGGACTAGAGGACACCGGCCGGCCCTGCAGACACCTTGATGCCAGATGCACAAGCCTCAGAACCGCGCAGACAGAAATGTCAGCTGGCGAGGCCCCAGGGGCACGTTGTCACGCAGCCCGAGCAGACAGACAGGATCCCACGGGCCCATCCCACCTGCCTCCTTCAGACCCTCCGGGCCGCCCAGGGAGGAGGCTGCAGGGACCCACCGGCCAGGCCTCAGGGGGTGGGAGGTGCTGGCAGTGGCAGGGCAGGGGGACATCCCGGGGGATGGAGGAAGATGGATGTGGCCCCACGGAGAGGCAGGACTCAGACAGGCAAGGATGCACTGCTTTCAGAAGGGCCACGCCAGTGGGTGCCATCAAGGACCTACAAAAGCCACGCAGAGACCCCGGCAGGACCATCCTGGCTGCGTGCTGGGCGCCACCTTCCGGCTCAATCACACACATGTGCACGCACACACCCACATGCACGCATACACACACATTCATAGGTATGCATGCACACACGCATATACACAACACTTGCACATGCTTGCACATGCATACACACAAACACCATTACACATACATGCATACACACATCATGTGTATGCATGTACAGTCATGCACACAACTCACATGTGCTTGCACCCACATATTCATGAACACACATGGGCACCTACCCACATGCATCCACACACGTGCAATGCATTAACACTCACACATTTGTATGTATGTGCATGAACGCATATATGTACACACATCCACATGCATGCACACACACTCATAATGCATGCTCACTTACGAACACACATAATATTTGCACATGTCTGCATATGCATGAACGCACCCATGCATGCACACACCCACAGGCAATGCACACACATTCATACATATGCATGTAAACTCACATACATGACATTCATGCATGCTTGCGTACAATGTGCACACATACCGACATGCATGCATGCACACATCCACACTTAAGAATGCACACTCATGCACACACATAGCACCCACACATACTTGCATATGAATGTGCACAGGCACGTGTGATCACATCCACATACTCATATGCATGTGCACAAATATTCATATGCCTGTATGCATACACCCACATGCATACACACTTACACACACACACACTCTTGCGCCCTCACACCCTCACATACACTCCAGGCCCCTAGCGTCACGGGAGCCTGTCCTTCACCTAACGCACCATGCGCCGCCTGAAGAAGAGCCACCATGGGTGAGGACAGCCCACACATCACACAGAAAGGTGTGGTGAGACACACCGACAAGCTCTGCCTTCTTGTGTGATGTCCCTCCCTGGAGGCCCCATGTCGAGGAGGCTGGGTTTAAACTGTCTTTTAAAAACACCAGGATCTCAACTGCTTTTCTGTGTGTTTCACAACTCAGCTGGCAGCGAATTCAAATTCAGCGAATCTGAAAGTTGCTGTCCTGATTTGAAAGCTCCCCCCAGCCCATTCCACGGCTGCATCAGGAAACACAGGTCCTCTCGTGTGCCAATGTGAACAAAGCAAATGTGTGTGAGGTTCCGATTTCCAGGTGAGCCACGAACATCTGGGTGCTGGCGCCACGTTGCCTGATCACAGAATCACACCGTCTCACAGGTGCGAGTTGGTTAGGTGCTTGTGTGCCCTTTCACAATGACAGAGCCGCAAAATTATTTTCATGACTCATTCTCTATTTTGGTCATAATCATGACATTCCTTAACTAAATGGGAAATCTCATTCCGCTCAAATGAGAGACAAAAAAATAGAAAAATGAGACTAGGAGGCGAACCCAGGCTTTGCCTTTCAAACAACCGAGTCAGTTCTCTGCTCCTGAACTCAGAGCCTGGGCGTGTGTCACTCCGTTTCTGCTTCTGTACGGCCCCGATGGGGCAGCAGAATCCCAGTGTGGAAGGATGTCGAGGCCAGAGTGACTACAGGACCTCCTCCCCGGTTAGCAAGATGGGGCTACTCCCTCCAGATCTGGGCAGCGCGCCCGGGGTGCAAGGCATGCTGAGCGCTCGACGCACGCCAGCTCGATTCCCACGGAAATCACAAGAGGAAGGAGCAGAAGCCCTTAACAGACAGGCCAAGGAGGCTTGGAGAAACGCGCGTGTCCCAGTCCCCCAGCAGAGCTGGGATGCGACCCCACGCTGCTCAAAGCTGCAGCGTCTCTGCCACTCCACATCCACCACTCACAAACATCTGCAAAGACATCCACACTGGCAGAAGCAGCTGCTACTCAAAGCCGAGCCGTTAGCCAGGCGTGGTGGCGCGCGCCTGTAGTTCCAGTTACTTGGAAGGTTGAGGCGGAAGGATCGCCTGAGCCCAGCAGGTCGAGGCTGCGGTGACTGTAAGCATGCCCCTGCACTCCAGTCTGGGTGAGAGAGTGAGACTCACACTCGGAAAAAATAAATAAATAAAGCTGAGCCATCCGGGCCTGCGCAAGGCTGTGGGAAGGGCTGGGCACTGCCACCAGCTGCCAGCGCTGCCCCTCTCAGCGGGGAGAATCCCACCTCGCAGGGGGCGGGCAGCCTGGAGGACATGCCAGTCGTCAGCCCAGGACTCCCTGCAGCTTCCAGGAGCCCGAGGACGTGACTTTCTCCAACACATCTGCAAGCATACTTTTCCTCGCCACGGTTCGTGCTTAGCCCTGAAATATGTTTCCGGACATGCTGCAGGGATGTTCTCTGAGTGCCTGTGTCAACAAGTGAAGATGAATCTTGATCCTACACATGGAGAAAACCGGATGGGGAGGGAGATGGAGATCGTATGCGGCTTCTCGGGAGCACTCCCACACTGAATCACACTCCTCGCATCACAAGAAGTCACAGCGAGGACCCCGCTCGGGCCGGCACCGTCAGTTGGAAAGATTGGAAAGCCTCCTGTCCCAGACACCAAGGGAGCCTACGTCGGAGAGGAACTCGGCGTTCATTTTAAGGCTTTCGTTGCCACCAGGTGCTTTTTGAGGCCAAAAACAATGACAAGCCCAGTGAAAATTAAAATTCAAGCCAGGCACAGTGGCTCATGTCTATAATCCTGGCACTCTGGGAGGCCGAGACAAGAGGATTGTCTGAACTCATGGGTTCAAGACCAACCTGGGCGACTTGACCAGACCTCGTCTCTACAATCAGTCACAAAATGAGCCAGGCGTGGTGGTCTGCGTCTGTGGTTCCAGCTGCCAGGAAGGCTGAGGTGGAAGAATTGCCTGAGCCCAGCGGGTCAAGGCTGCGGTCGTCAAGGCTGTGGTGGCCACTGCACCCTAGGCTGGGTGACAGAGTGAGACTACGACTCAAAAAAAAATTAAAATTCAACTAAAAGATATGTTAAGGGCGAGGCACGGCAGCTCATACCTGTAATCCCAGGGCATTGGGAGGCCAAGGCAGGAGGATTGCTTGAACCCAGTAGTTGGAGTCCAGCCTGGGTGACATAGCAAGACCTTGTCTCTACAAAAATTCAAAAAATTTAAGCCGGGCTCGGTGGCTCAGCCTGTAATTCGGCACTTTGGGAGGCTGAGGTGAGTGGATTGCCTGAACCCGCGGGTTCGAGACCTGCTGGACAACTTGGTGAGAACTCATCTCCACAATAAATCAAAAAATTAGCCGGGTGTGGTAGTGCGTGCCTATAGTTCCAGCTACTCGGAAGGCTGAGGCAGAAGGATCGCCAGAGCCCAGCAGGTGGAGGCTGCGGTGGCCGGGAGCGGCCACTGCACTCCAGCCTGGGTGACAGAGTGAGACTCCAACACACACACAAAAAAAATTAGCTGGGCGTGGGGACACACACCTGCAGTCCCACCTACTTGGGAGATTGAGGCGGGAGGATAGCTCGAGCCCAGCAGGTTGAGGCTGCGGTGGCCCTGAGCATGCCATTGCACTCCAGCCTGGGCGACAGAGGGAGACCTCCACTTTTGCCTGTTATAAGACTTGAACAAGATTTTGCCTGGCCCCAGAGCTTCAGGACGCCACAGGAGAACGTGACTGTCACAAACTTGAATGTTCCCAAATTAAAATGAAAAACAAAGCCCAAAAAACATCCCTCTTTATCGAGCTACTCCACATCCCAAAGAATCACGGAAGTCAGAAACCCTCCCCGAAAAGCCTCTGATGTCCTGTCGCCGGCGCTAACAAGAGCCCCGAAGCCTTGCTGAGGACAGAACGCGGGTTCTCCCAATGGGCTATGGTGCAGCCCCTAACCCTTTTCCCACTTGCCCCAAGAGGTGCTTGCCCATGGTGCTTGCTTGAGGCTACCGCGTTTACGGTAATCCAAGACTGTGATCCCAGACAACTCACGGATGACAGTCTCAGCCTTATCCACAAAGCTTGCCATGGAATATCTCACCTTTATTATTCTTCACAGCCTTCTAGTATATTGATAGTCTTTGGAAACAAATGACATCATTCTATTTATAATGTTCTTTTTTTAGTAGTGTTATGTCCATTTTTAAAAGTATAGTAATTCTCTTTTTGTTTTGGAATTCTCATTAGGAATAGAGACAAATTATGTTTAGAAGTAGTTCCAAGAATAGTTTTCCTATTTTATTTTCACATTGAAAATCAGTCAGGGCCGGGCACAGTGGCTCACGCCTATAATCCCAGCACATTGGGAGGCTGAGGTAAGAGGCCTGCCTGAGTCTGTGGGTTCAAGACCAACCTGGGCGACTTGGTGAGACCTCATCTCTACAGTAAATAATAATAATAAAAAAATTAGCCGGGCATGGTGGCCCATGCCTGTCGTTCCAGGTGTTTGGAAGGCTGAGGCAGGAGGATCATCTGAGCCCAGCAGGCCGAGGCTGCGGTGGCCATGAGCGTGCCCCTGCACTCCAGCCTGGGCCAGAGTGAGACTCCCACTCAAAAAAGAAAAGAAAAAGAAACAGACTTGCTTCAGCCACAAAGAGTGTGTTTATGTAAAACTAAATGAACAGGGTTGCGAGCTGCACTTTTTTTCCCCCAAACGGGAAACGCATTTTAAACATGGCCCTGACAGTCACGCAGCACGTGGGAAAGCGTTTCTGATGTAAGGTTTAGACCCGTAAGAGCAGGGTACAAGCGGTGTGTGCCCTTGGTTAACAGGAGGTGAGCGAAACTCTGTCCACGGACAAGGATTGGAAAGGACGGTGCAAATAGCTAAACAGCCCTCGCTTTGGGTGGAGGGACCATCGTGTGAAATCAAGGTGGCATGTTGGTTATTTTCTAAAAAGGAGGCGGGGGCGAGGGCCAAGCTGGCATGCCACGTCCCAGTCCTGGCCAGAGAGCCTGGGGCTTGGGGGAGCAGTCACATCTCTGCCGTGGCAACAGCCAGAGCTTCTGCGCCCACCAAGGGGAGTGAGAAAGGGGGCACAGCTGCCCCACACAGATGGCAGCAAAGCGTCCCCACTGCCGGCGCCTCGTGGACAGGCATAGAGTTATGTAGGCGAAGGGACAGAGGCGTCTGTGGGGGCAGGGGTCCTCTGGGGAGCGGCAGGGCCACCCCCAGGCTCCAGGAGGCCCCGAAAGGGAAGGACAGCACCTTCCTGGGCGCCTCCCCTC
>NW_007113250.1:30581-36083 GCF_000164805.1 Carlito syrichta | reverse complement strand
CAGGGACCCCGCCCCCTCCAGCCCGAGAGTGAGGCTGGGGAGGCTGGGACCCCGACCGCACTGCAGGCAGGCAGTGGCGCCTCCAGGCTCCTGCCCAGAGCCTCCCTCTGGCCCCAACCCCGGCATCCCCTCCCCTCCCACCCCTCACCTCCTCATATCCTCTTCCGATGTAACTCTCCCAGCCAGGTACACCACACCGTCCCATCCCTGGGGCTCGGAGCACCCCACGGACTCCCCAGCTAGGCTTCTTCTGGGAATACTCCCTGGGAGGACACTCCTGGGGAGCCGGTAAGAGTGGGCAGAGGAGCGGGTCCGGGGTGAAGTGATCAAGCATGTCCCTGGCGCCCAGGCTGAGCCCTGGGCCCACACGTCGGGAGTGACCGTGCCAGCCTTCTCACCCCCTCTTCCTAGGCGGCTGTGAGCCCGAGGGGGCCGGGCCGGCCCCGCCTGCCCTGAGGTCACGGCCCCCATCTCTGGACAGTTCTCCCCCTGCAAGACGGCGGCAAGATCTTCCAGCCGGGGCACCTCATGAGGCCGTCATCCTGCGGACTGCAGAGCGCGCATCAGAAGCGCATGCCATGCAGACACGGGGATTCAGGGTGGCTGTGGGTGAGCCCAGACTTATCAGCATGCACAATCAATCGTTACAGAACTGGCACCTGCCGCCTGACCCCAGATCAAGACTCCTCCAGCAGCTGGGCTGCAAGCCACCGAGCGCGACTTCTCCAGAACGCAGTTCCCTCTCGCTATCCAAGACCCTCACACTGTGCTGGGGTGGGCACCCCCTGGGTTTACGGGCCCACGCTTCTGCCTGTGCCTTCCTCCTCCCTCCTTCCTCTCCTTCCCCTTCTTGTCTTTGTTCTCCTTCTTCTTCTCCCAGGGTCACACTCTGTCTCCCAGGCTGGAGTGCAGCGGTACAATCCCAGCTCCCTGCAGCCTCGACCTCCTGGGCTCGAGCAATCCTCTCACTTTGGCCTCCCAAAGGGCTGGATGACAGGCATGCGCCACCATGCCTGGCCCTGCTCCCCTGTCTTCTAATAACAGCACTCCATAGTGTCCTGTGGGGACCATCTTCCACTTCTCAGCCCCTTCAGCTCCAGGGAGGCTGACCCTGCACACACGTGTACATACACACACACACACACACACACACACACACACACACACACACACACACACACACATACACACGAGCCTGACCCATCAGAGTCACTGCCTGGCTGGTCTCAGTGACCAGCACAGGTCACCCACACAGATAAACACAGGTCCCCACGCTGGCGCCGTCACAGCGAACGAACCAGGGACTCCTGCTGGGACTGTGGGAGAGGGAAACCCCAAGGCTAAGGACTTGCCTGGAGCTGCTGGGAGTGCCCCTGCCCTTGTGGGAAGGGGAGGCGTCCTTGAGAAATACAGAGGCCGCAGAAAGAAACAAGATCCAGGCACCTCCAGGGCTGCCTGGGCAGACACTCGGGGACTTCCCCGTGACCCCAAACGGAAACCACGCAGGGCTGGGGTCCTGTCACACAGCTCGTGAAGGCGCCTAGAAAGGCTGGCTCTGGTGAGACGGTGCTCAGGAGGGGCGGAGGGACCGCCGGCTGCACGTGCTTGGGGTGGGGTGCTTGGAGTGGGGGACTCGGGGGCCACAGTGGCCACGGCTGCTGGGAAAGCCGTGGGAGGGAGGGGAAGGGGGGACCCAGAGCTGTAGTAACACCCCTCTACGGCCCTGGCAGACGCACTAGGAATGCTCTGCACTACTGGCTGGCATTCCTGGTCCCCCTCAACTGCCCTCGCCACGTCTCCCTACCTGACAAAGCCTCAATCCTGCTCCGGTGAGTGCGCCCCTCCCCTGGGCATGAATTCAGTTCGGCCACCTCCCCCCTGTGGCCCCACAACCTCGGCAGTGACAGGTGTGGTACTCAGGGGCCTCAATCTGGCTGGTGGCATCTGCCGAGACATGCTGGGAACCTCTCCCTGGACCTAGGGAAGGAGGAACCCTCGGGAAGAGCTCTTCCCTGTACCTTCTTCCACCCTGGCTACTTGAGGGTGAGACATCCGCTTGGAGCTGCGGGTGCCATCTTGCAACCATGAAGAAAGAACAGGCGCCTGATCTGGCCAAGTCACCAACAGCCCAGGTCGTGTGACTGCCTTCCTGGTTCCTCTTGTATGCAGACACATGGCAGCCCTTGGGTACTCTGTTACTCGCCACCAGAAGATACTGGCGACCGATACTTCTCGACGTCACGACGTCGGAGGCTGCGGCCACCAGATCCACGCACAGGAAGTGGACGGGGCTGGGTGGCAGCTCGTGAATGGGAGGACCAGGTCTCAAACTCTCCTCTGCTGAGACATGCTAAGTAAGCATCGTCCTCCATGCCCTGCCTCCTAGCACGCAGTCACACCCGTACAGACGCCCTGACCCAGAGGCCACGCCTCCGATCGTCAAAGCCCACGTGGGAAAGTCCAGTCCAACAATTCCAGAGCGCATCCGTGTAAAGCCACACCTCCATGCTTGGGTCCTTCGAAACACGGTGCTAGGATCATAGCGCTCTCCCAAACTGCCACCAAAAAAAGACAGGAATAGAGTGGAGAGAGAAAGTGAGTGGGCCAGGAAGTCGCTGGTTTTTGGTTCAGGAGCCGGGAAGCATCAAGGCAGCGGCGTGGCTGTGGCCTACACGCCTCTCCAGTCGCACCGTGGGACTTCAACACGGGCGTCCTGATCGAGATGGACGGCCAGGGCAGCCCCCACAAGTGGTCGGCCCAATAGAGGCCAGGCAGCGCCACCGACCCTAGGTTGGACAGTCACTCGACCAATGTGTACAGTTGGCAGGAGGGAAGGAAGGTGCCAGAGAGTTGCCCTCAGTCCCAGGCTCTCTCATTTAATCGATTGGTCTGAACTCGCGAAGGCCAGCAGCCGACAATCCATCCATTGTAAGCTGGAATGCTCGCCTCTGAAGGCAGCTAAACACTTCTTTAATCCTCGCATTAATTTTTTTTTTTTACTGTATTAGGAAAGCCATGCACTCTAAAGCATTTGTAACACAGCAGCTGCAGGTACAAAGGTGGGGGGTGATGGTCCAGGCCACCTCTGGAAGGCACTTAACAGCGAAATATCAGAAGTTTGTCTTGCACGAACATTTTCCGACCACACTGCGGACACGATCGCGCACGGCTCTTGCTCAGAAATTGTGCTTATTCCTCCCTTTTGCACCACGGGAGGGGCCTGAATGGTCATATTCCTCCATCGCAGGGTCTGTGTCTAAGTCAGCGGGCACAGCAGCCAGGCCCAGAAAGAGTGACTGCACAGCTCTGTTCCCAAGGGAACCAAACAGAGGGACTCGCGTTCACGGCGGCTTTTGTTGGCTATTTTTTTTTTTTTTTCCTGACATGAAAGTTGTGGATGGCTGGCCGGGACCTCTTTTCTTTCGTTTGGACGTGGTTTCTGCCTTGCTACTCTGAAAGCAAGTTTGCTGGAAGGAAAAGCTGCCGGCACCCTCGGAACTGAAAAACAAGCTCAAGCACAAACGTCCTTTCTGTGCAAGATTGCCGGTTCAGTATTTATCTGTCCTGCATATCTAACGGCTCGAAAAAGCCCCCTCACATCCAATGAAAGCCAATTGCTGGCTCCCACTCGCACGCCCACGGCACCCGGGCCTCGGCTGGGGACGCACTGTCACCCCCAGGCTGTGTCCCTCTGCCATCCAGTGACAACTGAGAGGAGAGCGGCCAAGAGCAGGACGGCTGGGTGAAGGGCGCCTTCCACGGGGGACCCCAAAACCAGAAGTCCAACCCCGACTGCTTTCACGCTGCCACCTCGGACTCTCCACGGGCAGGGAGACCCAGCCAGGCCCCAATCCAAGCCCAGCACACCCCTGACCCCGGCTCTGACGGCCAGTAGTACAGCGTGTGAACAGCACAGCAGCGTATCCGGGGGGACCCCAGGACTCCACATTTTTATTTTGCCTTTCTAATCAAAAGCAGAGACAGAAACAGGCAGAGAGGGAGAGAAAGAGAGAAAGAGGAGAGAGAGAGAGAAAGGAGGGGGAGGGAGACAGAGGAGAGAAAGGGAGGGAGGGAAGGAGAGAGAAGGAGGGAGAGGGGAGAGGAGAGGGGGAGGAGGGAGGGCGGCAGAGAAGAGACAGGGGGCGCCCTGCCCAGCCACTCACTGTCCTCCCTGCAGCCCACCCAGGTAAGCCTCATGCCCACAGCAGCGCGCTGAAGCAACAAGCCTCGGCGAGGTCTCCCCGACGTCCAGGACTCCAGGACGCAGGAACCTACATTCCAGCAGCGGCTTCCTCCCCAGGACCCCAGTCCTCCTGGAACCCACATGACCCCTACGCTCCTCCTGAAGTGGGTCTGCCAAGACTTCACAAGTGCTCAACCAGGGCCTGAGGCCGAGTCTACCAAGCGAGAGCTGCCTCCCGTCAGAAAGGACAGCTGCCGCGACGGCCTGCCAGGCAGGAACTTCGCGGGCCCCCACGCACGAAGTCCACAGCCTGGTCCCTGGGGACTTGGCACAGGAGTTCCGGCGGGCTGGGAAGACTTCTGAATCTGCAGATAATTTGGGGGTGGGGGGATAGGAGACCATTTGAAGAAGTGGCGGGTTTTGCCCAGAACAGAGCTAGCAGAGATGTCACACTGACTTAAAGTGACAAAGAGATAGACGGGGTGAGCCTGGGCAACACAGAGAACCGTCTCTACGAACAATTAAAACAACAGGCAGGAGACAGCAGGCAGTCTTGCTGTTGTCCTGCCCCCTGTGTGCTTCACAGTGTAGCTTTCCTCTAAGAAATCTACTTTTTCCTCGTTCACAGCCGTCCTCTTGGTAAATACTTCCACCCCCGGCAACTCTAGCCACAGAAGCAACAGCAGCAGCAACAACTAGCCAGGCGTGGTGAAGAGTGCCCGTAGTCCCAGCTACTTGGAAAGCTGAGGCGAGAGGCTCGCCCGAGTCCAGGAGGCGGAGGCCGCAGTGAGCCGTGGTTGTGCCACTGCACTCCAGCCTGGGCGACAGAGTGACACACCAACACATTAAAAAAAAGAAAAAGTAAAGAAACCGGCGGGTGAGCTGGGAGGCGTCGTCAGGCCTCACCTCCTTCTGTCCCCTCAAATTCCGAGTTGACTCGAGTTGGAGGCACAGCTCCGGGCCTCGATGAAGGTCATGGCTGGCCAGACTAGGACACCTGGTGAGCAGGCCTGCCCTCCCTCCCTCGACCTGGACACCCCGCCCGCCGCCGGAGTTTGCCCCGCTTGGGTCTGGGGTAGCCACCTCCCCCGGGAGCAGAAGGAGGGTGGCTCAGGCGGGGCGGGGAGCACAGCCAGCTCTGGCCACCCCCTCTGGCCTGCCCTGGTTCTGTCAGAAACCGCTGCGCAGGCCGGGCTCCCGCCTGTAAGCCCAGCACTCCGTGGGGCTGAGGGGGGAGGACCGCGTGAGCCCGGGAGCTCGAGCGCGAGAGCAGCCTGGGCGGCGCAGCAGGACCTCGCCCCTGCAAAAACTGCGTCGAA